>NC_034609.1:32817918-32835038 GCF_900095145.1 Mus pahari
TCCCTCTCTCTCCCTCTCTCTCCCTCTCTCTCCCTCTCTCTCCAAATCTCCACACTCTCCTTTTGCACTTGGCTTCTGCTAAATCTGGTTACAATTGCATGCAGCTCTGTGGCCAGAACCCATTTTGTAAAGCAAGGCAGTGTCTCCTGACCTTGCCTAGCTGTGAGAGACATAGGCTGCTAGTGTGAAATATGGATCGCTAGTGTGCCTCAGACCGGCAAAGTCAGAGTCTCCAGGTGACTCTGCATTCTTCAAACCAACTAAATTTGCAAGCGCTGCCCCTGTAGACCATCGAGCAGGCTAGTGATACTATGGCTATCTGTGGGTATGTGTGCGCACGGGCACATACCTACGCAAGTGTCCAAGTGTGCCAAAGGACAACGGCAGGCATCTCAGTTGTTCTCCACACTGTTTTTTGAGATCGAATCTCTCAAGGAAACTGGAGCTTACCTATCTAGATAGACTGGCTGGGTAGCAGGCTCCTGGGACCATGCTGTCTGTCGCTGCATCCCTGGTGTTGGAATTACAGACACATACCACCGTGCCTGATGTTTAGAGAGATGCTGGGGATTCAAGCATGGGCTTTCGTGCTTGCGCAGCAAATACTTTACTGATTGAGCCATTACCCTAACCCAAAGCTTGCTTTAAACAGGTATTATACGGACATCCTAATGTCTCCCTATAAGATACTGAGCCAGAGGTCTTCTGGGGAATTCTGACCTGCTACTCATGAAGAGTAGGGGCAAGACAAACTAGAACACTAGTTTTAAAAAACATAAAGGTCGGGCTGGTAGCTGTAGAGATTCCTTAATGGAAGCACGAACAAATTTGGCCCCACTAATACGAACACATTTTCTATACCACCAAATAGTTATTTCCTGTATAAGAAAAGAAATTCTTAAAGCACAGATCCATCAATGTGTCGATGCAGCTGCTCTAAGCAGAGAGTGTGCGTGGATGGCTGTCACCGATGGGCATGAGGTGAAGTGTAAGGTTAAAGTTTTAGTCCCACTCAGCAGCTTTCCTATGAGGAATTACAAGACAGGTGTTGTGCTTACAGATTGCTGACTGCAAGTGCAAAGTAAGGCGGAGGCATCAAAGATGTCAGCACTAAAGCCAGAAACCTGGCCAGGGACCTTCCTGTTCTGAATTCAGCAGAGAAGCTGGGAAGCTCGGCAGATGAGCAATCCAGGTACCCTGCGCTCTGTCTCCGTGTTCTCTTACACAAGCGATGCTTGAACATGCTTCTTCTTGAGGGAGTCCAGACAAAGCCTGCTGTGTCAGTATCCCTCATGTTTATCTTTCTCCCATATCTGGAAGCAAAGGGTAAAGATACTGTTAAACTTTCAATGTTCTGTCCATCCAGAAGTATGGGGTAAGTGATAAACACTTACAGAATCAGTTTCTGAGTCAATCCAAGGGTTCTCAAAAGTTCTTTCTCCCCAGTCTTTCTCTCTTCTTCTGTCTGTTTCTGTCTGTCTGTCTCTCTCTCTCTCTCTCTCTTTCTCTCTCTCTCTCTCTCTCTCTCTCTCTCTCTCTCTCTCTCTCTCACACACACACACACACACACACACACACACACATCCTTGAGCTCTATGAAAGGGAGAGGTGGAGACTGATTTAGTATGTTCTTCTAGAGGCCTGAATCCCCGTATCTGGACATGACTAGGACTCTGGAATGGAATACAGACTCGCAGTCCATACCCAGCCAGAGAAAGGTAGAACCCCCAAGCCGCGGGCTCTGACCAAGCCTAGCCCCACTGCAGCCTTTCTGTGGGGCTGCAGCATCACCTAGTGATGCTCCGGTTTAAGTACAAGCTCTCTTCCTGGGAACTGTCCAATTTCATCCAACTGTGGTAAGATGAATTAGACACATTAATGAATAAGGGTGGTGGTAAACATAATCCCAAACTGGAGGTGACCCCTAATTCCATTTTTATTTAGTCTGGAGTAGACCCTAGTTGTCTACACAGCATTCGAGTTCTCCGGAAAGCAACCTGAACTCGCACAGAGCCGAGTTTGTGCCAGGCAGGACAGACAGGGAGGTAGAAGAGGGCTAACAAGGTTAAAGGGAGACTCAGCTCTGTCAGTTCAGGTGCTTCAGGAAGGAGGATGCTGGAATGACATCTGAAGAGTGAGGGATTTAGCAAGAGGCGGAATGGGACAGTGGGAAGAGCCTTCAGGCCCAGCATCTGTAAAAGGAGAGGGGGGCGCTTCAATGGCAGCGTATTACAACAGGAAAACACAGTACAGCGCTCTCCCACAGAGGCGCCTTGTACTGCCAGAGTGAGCCCTGGTACCACCCGTGTATGGGCCCATCTTCTCCTGCAGCTCTGAAGATGCTCCCAGCTAGGGGAGTCACTCCCAGCTAGGGGGGGTTGTCAGTTAACTGCAGCTTTGTGGCAGGTGCTCTCCTCACACCTGGAGAGCATGCCTTCATGGCTGCTGCAGATGGCAGGGCAGCTGTTCTGAGGTCCCCAGTGTCTACATGCTGTCAACAGGAAACCAATGGGTTGATGCATCTAAACTTGCTCCCTTAGTCACACAGACTAAGAGGAACTCAACTCGAGATCTGCACTCCCTGGCGTCACCCTCGGACGGGAGGCCTTGTGCCTTTCACGGGCCTGTTCCCAGCCCAGAAAACTAGGTTTAAGGTCAACAATCTGGACCACTAATTCACTTCATGGTAGAGGATCCATTTGGGTGTAAGAAAGTCCATATCCTGCCCCAGGCATGAGCCGTGACCTGGCCTGGATCCCGATTCTTTCCTGCCTGAAAGCGGTCTTTGATACTGTTGACCAGGAGATGCGCTGCCCAGGTGAACGCCTTGATCTCTGCATTGGAAACATGAAGGAACTCGCACCAATTCTGGGGTTTTTAGAAATCCAATTTGGGTGGAATTAAGAAGCCCAGAAAGCATGCCAGGCAAGGGCACAAAGTTTTCAAGTCACAGTTAAGCCCCAAAGCCCAGGATGTCTTGAATGAAAAATGCAAGGAGCAGCTTGACAAAGGATGCTGGAAAGATCTGAAGGTGAAAGAAAGCCCACCGCAGAAATAAAGGATGAAGGAGGAGGGGGGAAGAGGGGAGAGTGAATGAAGGCTTTTCTAAGGCTCATCGAAGAAAGATAGAAAGGGAAGAGCATAAGAGAAAGTCAAATGAGTTAATGCCACTAAGGAGGTTAGAGGCAAGGCCTGGGCTGGGGAGGTGGAGCATTCACCGGACTAATAAATAAAAGGGGGAGAGAAATTAATGGTAACTGAGTGGCAGAGAGACTGCACTGTTCTTTTAAATTAGTCTTTAACAAGAAAAAATAAAGGGCGGGAGCATAGATAATTAGGAAGTAATGAAGACCTTTAAATATAGATGTTGAAACAAAACCAGGTAAGGGAATACTTAAAAACCCGGCACGATGATATGTAAAACAGCGGGCCAGACAATGCACGCTCCCCAGCCTTGAGGGAATCGCTTAATGAACTTGCAGAATTACCGGCCATTATTTTTCAAGGGCTCCAAGAGACCTCGGACTATAAAATGAAAATATTTGGCTAGCTTTTTACCAAATAAAAGAGAGGCCTTGGTAATTACTATACCTGACACCATATAGTCTCTCCCACTCGGGAACATTAGAATGACACACGGAATTAAAAATATTGAACCACCTGGCAGCATGGGGGGTGGGTAGCAGTTAGCGTGCAATGGTGAGGGGCTCCGTGCTCTTGAGTGCAACCAGGGGTGACACAGATGCTTGGCTTTGCATTCAACAGAAGGCTTTGGGGGTTGTTCGGTGTCTATGTATAATTCTTTGTCTGTTTTTTTTTTTTTTTTTTTTTTTTAAAGGCTAATGTAAAATCAGTTCCCATCCCCAGAGAGCATAACAAAGGGTTAAAAAAAGTCTTCATACTAGCTATCAATCTATGATATTTCCCCCAAAGATAGAGGAATAATGGAATATAGGCAATGTCAAAACTCTTCAAGCGCTCTAACAACAGTGTTCTCATTAGCGCATATTAATTATGCAAATTAGCGGGTCTCATGGTGACATTCTCATGCACACGTGTAATATGTGTTTATCTTATCACCTGCTCACTATCCTCTCTAGCTTCCCACCCTAAATTAGTCCCCACCCTCTTCCTAAATTGTTCACTTCTGCTTTGATGCCTTGTTTAAAAATCTATACCTTGCACATGCAAGAAAATGCTCAGTATCTGTCTTTCCAGGCCTGGCTTATTTCAGTTAATGTGATGAACTCATCCCAACTCACTTCTGAAAGCATGATTTTATTATCCTTTACAGCTGAATGGTACTCTAGAATATGAATATATATACACATATACATATATATATACATATATGTATATATATATGTATATGCACATATATGTATATGTATATTATATATCCATTGTCTTTATCAATTCATCCATCGATGGTTGATCTGTCACCCGATTAGCGTGAATCATACTTCATTAACCATGAAGGAACAGGTATTGCTGACTGGTTTGTCTGGGTGTATACCCAGAAGTGGTATATCCAAACTTTTTAACCTTAGCAAATAGGGTGTAACAAGTTATTCTTCATACTATCAAACAAATAGTCATCTAAAACTTTGCCTCTGCTTATAAATCTGAAGTATTAACATCCATGATGTTACATATAGATAACAGAAGTTTGTTTTTTTTTTTTAAATAAAACTCAGATGGTCCTAAAATAGGGTGACCTGTGTCTGTATATATAATCGGTTTCCTCTACTCCTGTAGCACTCACATCCTCTTGCGTCTTTAATTGCACAACGGCTTAGTCAAAGGCTTTCGAAGATGTGGGTTATTTCTCCTGGAGTAACTTGCTCATTGATGTGTTTGAGAAGTTTCTCCTGTTAGCATCCTTAACCAGGCATCACCATGCACTTGTTCTCTTCTTCCCTCAGGAGAGGAAACTGCTGTCCGTTATGCTTTTTTTTTTGGACTTTTGTCCCATACTAACAAATTACTTCTGAGAAGGAAAGCAATTAAGACAATAAATAAAAGTGCCGGCTTCCTCAAACGCACACCAAGTGCATTCAACAGTAATGTGTTTAACGTTCTGTAAGGGATGGCTTTAGATCACTACATGGAAGGAAACAGCTAAGGATGTTTGTAGACTTTCTAGGCTGGCCTTTAAAAAATAAAAGCTGGAGGGGGAAAAGGAGGGAGGGAGAGAGGGGGAGAGAGAGTTTTTTCTTTTCCCTTAGGGACCTATGTAGATATGCAACACAAGGGTATTTTTTGCATGCGTATATGTATAAGGTGTGTGTGTATGTGTGTTCATGTGTGAGGTCACTAGTGTGTGTGCATAAGAACACATACGCTATGTGTGGAGGCCCAAAGTTGACGATGGGTATCTTTCTCAAGCCCTCTCTACCTTACCCTCTAAGGCAGGATCTCTTGTGAACCTGGAGCTCTCTGACTTGGCCAGTCCAGCTAGCCGACTCTCCCCTATCCCTGCCACAAGGAGTGATGAGATTACAGGCAGCTGCCATACTTGCCTGGCTATTCCTTGGCAGTCCGACTTCTAAGTCCTCTAGGAATCCGAAGTCCAGTTCTCACGCCTCCGTGGTAAGCACTTCACCCACTAACCCATCTCCTCGACCCCCAAGAATCATTTTCTTCAGGTAAATAGTAAACATAAAATTCTAAGGTGGTTACCTCAAGGGGAGAGGCAGGGGCTGGGGAAAGGAGGAAGCACATTTAGATAGATGCCACCATCTTGGTGACATTTCTGCTCCCTGTGAGGTTGGCCTGTTTCATGTCTATGTCTATGCTAAAAAGCACTTGAGCAAACCCAACCCTGGATGAATTTTGGAGTGACATGCAGTAGTTAGCAATCCTCCATTTCCAAACACTTCAAAGGGTCCTCCAATATCCCCCAAGGAGCATAAACTGCATGCTAAGCCCTGAACCTCACTAGCAGGGTGTCAGCCACTGAGAACAGAACACGGTCTCTCTTTCTACAGCACCTTCACACACACACACACACACACACACACACACACACAGAGAGAGAGAGAGAGAGAGAGAGACAGAGAGAGAGAGAGAGAGACAGACAGACAGACAGACAGACAGAGAGACAGACAGACAGACAGACAGACAGACAGACAAGAAAAGTGGCCATGCCTTAAACCTGCAAGTAAAGAATCCCTCTCCTCTGGAGAATCAAGAAAGAAGAGACATAAGCTACGATGTCCAACAGACGCAGCTTCTGGAAGAATTCCTTAAGGCTCATGGCTATGACCTTGCCCAGGCTACTGCCCAATTCTAAAAATAGCTCCCCAATTCTGGTAAACTATTAGAAGAAAATGGCCTATTTTTAAAATGAGAAGCCCTAAACAGCTAAATCATTTTGCTTAAGCAATGAGCCAAGTCGCTTCTAATGAGGTTGTAGCATTACGGGAAATGAGAGATATATTTAAATACATAGTCCATGCATAACCCCCAATAAATCACTTGAAAAATATTCTCATATGCACTAAATGTGGTTTTTTTTTTTAGTGGCATGTGCCTGACCTTTCTGGAGAAAGAAAGATAATGTTGGAACATTTCAAGAATAAACATTTATCCAAATTAGTAGTCAAGACACTAGTAAAATCGTTTTACATTTTCTTAACACCCTTAACTATATCCTATGCCTCAGAAACCATTTATTTTTTTTCCCCAGCTTTAATAAAACACAGAATACATCTGTAAAGTAGCGAATGTGAGAATGGAAACTTTCTGGACAGCCCAATGAGAAATCCTGTAATGGTCCTATTACCTCACGGCCCGGGGCGGGATGCATATATGTGTTCACAACATTTCCTAAAATGACTTGCAGGCCATAAAATTTTAGGCCTTTTTTTTTTTATGACTGCATCTCCAAGTGTTTTAAAATCAGTGCCATATTCTTTTCTATAATATTCACAATAAAAATGTAAATAAGACCAATTTATTCGGCAAACCCTCAAAGAGTCTGATCTTGCCTGGTACTCTGCTTGGGATGGGTGGGACGGTCAGGGTCCTGTCCTCCTTGATGGCCCTGAGTTAAATCTGTGCCTTTGCATCGTGTGCGTCACTGCCTGGGAGAAGCTGTAATTGCCTTTTGCTCCCAGGGGTGCACAGGAGTGAGGAGGGGCCAGGTTTCCAGACTCTGCTAGGCTCAGCTCCCTGCACTCAGCCCTTCACAGTTCCACCCGCCCGCCCGCTGTCGTCTCACCCACCCACCCCCAGCCCTCTGTCTCCATGATGCTTGCCATCTTCTCCCATGTTTCCTTTGTGCCCCCTCTCCCTTTATTAGGAGACATTCGGGAAGGAGATGGGGAAGTGATGGTTCAGTCTATGAAGTGAGTGCGGAGCTAGACTGGACACCTGAGTTTGATCAGGAACCCACACTAAAAAGCTGGATGTGGGCATCTCCGAGGAGATGGCAACCAGAGGATTCTTAGGTTTGACCAGCATATCTCAGGCCCAGTCGAGAAACCCCATCGCAGTAAACAAAGAGAATAGGACCTTAGGAGGAACAACAGTCAAGGCTGTCCCCTTGACTCACACTCAGACAACATTTTCACATACATACATATACACACATATGCACACACTCATATACATACACACTCGTACACTCATGTACACATACTCACACTCATACACAAACACACACATTCATACACTCACACACACACACATACTCACATTCACATATATGTATACATACACACACTCAGACACTCATGCACATATACACACTTGTATCTCTTACATACGCACATATTCATATATGTATATACATACACATACACACACTCACACTCATACACACATACACACACTCGTATACTCCTACATACTCACACACATATACACTCACACATTCATACATGTATATACATATACATACACACACTCATACACTCATGCACACATACACACACTAATATACTCTTATGCACTCACATTCATACACATGTACACATGTACATACACAGTCTAGAAGAACATACATGCCACTCTTCTTCCAGAAACTTTATCTCCCCAAAACAGCAAAACAGCAGTTTCTTTTTCCTCTCCCTCTCCCTCTCCCCTTCCCTCCCCCCTCCCTCTCCTCCTCTTCCCTCTCCCTTCCTCTCCCCTTCCTCCCCTCCCCCATCCCCTCCCTCTCCCTCTCTCTNTCTCTCTCTCTCTCTCTCTCTCTCTCTCTCTCTCTCTCTCTCTCTCTCTCTCTCTCTCTCTCTCCTCTCTCTCTCTCTCCTGGTTTTCCTTCAGTGCATTCCTTGGCCCTCTTTGCCAGCTCCCCTTTTTATACCTACCCCTCCCCAGGATCAACACTCCAATTCCATATATGCCTCCTGTGTCCCATGGCTCTGAGTTCTGGGGCTCTCCTCATAGGTTACATGTGCCTTTGGGCAGGCTTGTCCCTGTGCCAGGACAGTTTCTGATGTCCCATCTCATTCATGCCCTTACTTCCATCTTCCTGAATCTTGCCCACTCAGGTTCTAGAGACTGATTCACAGGGAACGCAGTGTATGGCGACTAAATATGGATGCCAGAGTGAGAGCCTAGATCTGAGCTAATGAGCTATGTGATCTAGGGCAAGCTTCCTGACCTCTCTGTACTTCACCTCTCTCTCCTAGAGAATGAATAAGATAGAAGTATCTGCCTGTAAAGGAGTGTATACATGTGTGTATGTGAGTATGTATGTGTGTGTACATGTATGTGTACATATGTGTACATGTGTGTGCATGCATGTGTATATGCATGTATTGTGTATATATGTGCATGTGTGTATGTCTGTATATGTGTGTGCAAGTGTGTGTGTATGTATGTGTATGTGCATGTGTGCATATGTGTATGTGTGTGTATGTGTGTGCAAGTTTGTGTGTATGTATGTGTGCATGTGTGCGTATGTGTGTGGGGGGGTGTTTATATATATGTGCATGTGTGTATATATGTATATATGTGTTTATGCATGTGTGTGTGTGGTGTATGTGTGTGTGGTGCATGCATGCCAGAGTCAGGTGTAGCTCCTTAAGCACCATCCACCTGGTCTCTCAACAATGCAGTGCTCACCAAGTAGGCTATGCCGGCTGACCAGTAAGCTCTATGGACTGAGCCGTCTCAGGCGCCCGACATTTTTAAGTTTCTGGGGATCAAACTCCGATCCTCATGCTGACACAGCAGGCATGTTATTGGTGGCTTAGCCGTCTCCCCACCACTCCAAAGATTGTTAAAGGAATTAATAAACTAATATTTGTGAAGTTTGACCCTCATTGTGAGTGCACTGTGTGATGAAAGAAAATGATCAACACTAAAAGTTGTTTGTTTGTTTGTTTGTTTGTTTTTAAATGCCCTGCCTCTCCCCTGCCTGTTTCATCACAGAGTCTTTTCACTTAAAGTGTCACTGTCTCCCCAAGACACTCTGATCCATTGTTCAGGAATCCTGTTCCAGTCATTTGTGCCCAACCTGGCACATGACAGCTCTCAGCATGTTTGTTGAATGACTGGGAGATCGTTAGGGGTGAATTTTCCATGGCAAATTAGAGATGATGGGCCTCAGTTTTCCTGGGGAGGCATTCTGGCAGGTAGTGAGACCAGGGTTCTGTCAGGCAGCAGCACCTTCCACACCCCACACCCCTGCTTTCTCCAATTCTGTAAACTGATCAGGTGACAAGACCCCTCATGGTGCCAAGCCCAGTTAATCCAAACCAGACCCGGCTCACTGCTGAACCTTTCTGTATCCTGTCAATGGCGCATTCTTTCCCGTCCCTCATACCTGTTTCTTTCTCTGTGCGTAATGAGCTTCATATTTAAAACATGAAAAGCCAATAAAACACAAAACCTGCACATCAACAGTGCTTTGTTCAAGGACGTCCTGTTTAATCAAGAGACTGTCTCGAGTAACACACTCAATTTACCCACCAGGTGCCAGGTGGCAACAGGCACTTCAGGGGGATGGGAGCCAGGTGACAATGGGGCTAGACAGCACGGGAGATGGAAAAGCTGTGTTCTCTGCCCCTGAGGACTCACAACGCCACAGATGCTTTAGGGCACACATCAGCCTCCCAAGGCAAGCGTCCTTAGAAATCAAAACCACTCCCCAGCACCATTAATGGATCTGTGCTTTAATTAGCCCAGCAGAGCATGGGACTCGGGGAATTTTCTCACCTCTTTTGCTCCTTTCAACTAATATCTGAACACTTCATTTTCTCATAAGCGTTTGCCACATAACAAGCACTAATGAAATGACCAATATTAACCCATTGTTAGATTAAACAGAGCTCGCCATTGGCTGATGGCATCCTGTATGATTGAAGTTTGAAAATGGGTCCTAGCCCATGATGAAAACATTTGGTATCTGCCTAATGAGACCATTCTTGTACCCACCCCACCCCACCCCCAAAAAAAGACATTATATTAAAATACTGTGTGTTAATGACAGTGTGCTCAGCACTTTCCACTCCAGGCTACATCTGTGGGTGAGGCAGGTTCCCCAATATTAAATGCTCCAGCCAGGGCCGCGTTCTTAGTGAGGTGTCTCATTGGCTACTCCCCAAATATAACCTAAATTGGCTTAAAATAGAACAATCACATGCTAACCCGGTAGCATTAGCAACTCTATTAACAGGCAATTTCACATCCACACCAGAGGGAGTACAAGGTAATTTGCTCATTATCAACACCCTCTGGCGGTGGGAGGAAATGACTGTTCATCAAAAAAGTATTTTCCAATGTAACAAGAGCGGCACCCACATGTAACCACCCCATGGTAACCATTCAACTCACCCTTCCTTTCCAGGACAAGCTCCCTGAAAGCAGCTATAGGGGAAGACCTGCAAATATCAGTGGGTTGCTAGGAGAAGGCTGCCTACCTTTACCCACCCTGATCCAAAAATCTTCTCTTACCCCATCTCACCTTTAACCTTTGTGGTTATAAAGTTTGACAAATTATCCTAAAGGTACCAGTGGATCCTAGGACCCAAGGGATTATTTAGAGAAAAAAACTCTGCCAAGGCCCAGACACTTGACTGGTACCTCACACTGCTCTAAGGCAACAAGATGAAGGTAGGTAATCCCCGAAGACCACTGAGGAAGATCCGCTCAAAACACTCAGCTGGTTTGTCAAGGACACAGGCCATTCCAAAGGTGGTATAGTCCCCTTTAAATCTCACCCACCCTCAGTCTTCAGTTAGTAACTAACTCTTCAGATACTGAGCCCCTTTGTTTGCTTTTAATGAATGCTGAACAAACCTCTCTACAGGATATACTTATATATATGGATTCAATATTATACTATAATACTAGCGAAGAAATCAGTTTCTTGGCTATTGTTCTACCCAGTTATCTCTTTTTCTTTAAGAAGAGTCACCTCCTAACTTCTGTGCAGCTGTTTAGGGCTTTCCCTTTTCTTCCTATTTCTGGCCCCCTGTCTCTTATACATAAAGGTCAGGCTAATCTGACTGCAAGCAATTTTTTTCTCATATGTATCTATAGGTAATGTATGTAGGGTATATGTATGTATGTACGTATATATGTATGTTTCTGTAGAGATGAATGTGAGGAGGTGTGGTACAGTGTGTGTGCGTGTATCTGTGTCTCTGTGTGTGTATGTGTGTGTGTGTGTGTGTGTGTGTGTGTGTGTGTGTGTGTGTTGAGGTTTAAGTCTACCTTGGTAACTCTTCACCTGGTGCACTGAGGCAGGGTCTCTCAGTTGTCTCTACCTTATTCACGGAGGCAAGGTCTCCCAGATGAACCCAAAGTTCACCCACAGTTAATGTACCTAGGCAGTTTGCTCTGAGGATCCTGTCTCTGTCTTCAGAGTGCTGGGATGACAGGCAAGCCACCATGCCTACCTGGCATTTAGGTGGATTCTGGGGACCATCTCATATTTACATGGTAAATAAATCATCTCTTCAGCCCTGAAGCAAAATTTGATGTCATTCCCAGATTCAAGCACCTGTCAGTGCCCCCTGCTACCTCTAAACAGATTCTAGACTCTAAATCCTGGTTGGAAATTTTTATGTCTCCTCTGCATGCTAGGATACAGCCCGTCACCGTTCATCAGAATCAAGAGCAAAATCAAAAGCGACCGTCTCATAAAATCTCTCTTGATTTTTGTCTCTACACAGCAGTGGGGCTGCAAGTTCAAAGGGATTTAAGAGGAAAGAGAGGCATCCCTTAGAACTTAAAATAAGAAAGATTGTTTGGGGAGAGCTTAACTCATGACAAAGTAGCTCGAGGCCAACAGAGCCAGGATGGATTAGACTAAATAACACTGGAGGGGGAAAAAATCTTAGCAGTTTTGTGATGGAGAGAGAGAGGCACCCAGAGCCCTCATAGAGATGTCCAGAAGAGAGAACTTGGCCAATAGATTGAGAGCGTCAACTCCATGGTAAAGATCTTAACTATTTGAGATACTTTCAAGATTCTGTCTTAACCGGTTGCTATTCAAGTGGATTATTTCAGGGTCGGTCCTATGCTTTGTCACCTTACAGACCTCTTCAGTCTCTTATGTAAGTCTATCCATAAGGAAAGAGCATACCAGTCATGGAGACTGAGTATCCCAGTCTCTGTGACATTGACTTCCTTCTAGAGCCATTAGCTTGGTGGTCTCCATTCTCTCAGTCAGTACGAGTCAGCATCGCTGGCAGGGATTTGTCTATTCATTTGAGACAAGATGGCTAAGAAGGAAAGCACGGTCCCTTGATCTTCTAGAAGAAGATGTGGGCACGTATACACATGATTCTATTGCAGTGTGATGACTGCTCTGGTCAAGGGATCGGGGAACAGGATGGAAGCATGTTCTCAGAGGAAGGACCCAGGTCTTGGGAACCAGAAAGGAATTTCCATAAGACATTGTATTTGCCCTGAGCTCTGAGGGACCAGCTGGGACCCTCAACACCAGCCTGAGGATGGGGGGAAGAGAGAGCAGAGTGATGAATGAGGTATAAGAAGCATGGGACAAAAGCAGACTCCAGTAGAGCTATGGAAGGAAGAAGACAGAGAAGATGGTCAGAAACATGCCCAGATCAAAGAAGCCTTCCTAAGCCATTTGACCTAAACTTTATCATGTTATCAATAGAGAGCGATTGAAAGACTTTAAACCAATCAATGACCAGATCATATGGATAGTTTCTGAAGTGAGTGTGGCATTTGAATGAGGATAGAAGAAGCAACAAAAGCTTGAGAGAGAGAGAAAGACAGAGACAGACAGAAAATATCAAGACAGCACCAGATTCTTGGACTTTAGCAAATAAAGTAGGTTATGGTTCTCTTTACTGGACAGCATAGAGGCACACCATTATATGTATGCTAGAAAAACAATCGTCAACAGAGGAGAAGCTTTGGAATAGAGGATTATAGGTTTCCTGGCGGAGATGTTGAGTTACAGAAATGGCCAGGGTTGTCCAACCATCTAGAAGGCAGAGTCATGCCAGAGATTCTATGTTGGAGCAATTCTGAATGGTAATTGATGTCAGGATGCTAAAAGGGCCCTTTGATGTTACAGGATAAGAAAGAAGAGGACAGGAGAGAATCTTGGAGACCAGTTCAGGCACAAGCAGGAGGAGTGTGTGCCAAGGGTTCTAAGGAGCAGCCAGAAAAAAAAAAAAAAAAGAAAAAAAAATCTCGAGATAATCTGAGAGAGTCTCAGAATCCAAAGACAGAAAGTGATTCTGGTATCTGGGTGTGGCAGCGGCATTCCAGAAGTAGCCTCTGGCATCACACACAGTAAGGCCCCTCTATTCAGCAAGATGAGTGACTTAAGGTCAGGAGAGACAGAGAGTGGGTAAGGTCAAAAGCGATTCCCTTTTCTTTTTGTACGGTGGAAGATGCTTTAACATACTTCACTGTTTAAATTAAACTGTGTCCCACCCCTACCCCCAAATTCCTATGTGTAGTCCTAACCCCCAGGACCCCAAAAATGTGACCTTATTCAGAAGTGGGACTATTGCAGTAATAATTAGTTAAGATGGGGTCATCCTAAGTGGCTTAAAGTTATAACATACTCTCACCACACTGGGTACAAAACAGTTGAGGTGGAGGTATCAGCAAGGTTGGTTCTTTCTGATGGCTGGGATGGAGAATCCATTCCAGGCCTTCCCTGATTTCTCTGATTCTCCCTCATTATTTAGCATTGTTTGGCACATCCATCCGGGCTCTTACACTTACTATTGTCATCCAAATCTAATTCTCCCTGTGAGTGTGTCTACTTCCAAATGTCCCTGTCATCAAGACAGCAGTGACATGAGAAACTGAGAGACAGACATGCATCCAGAGAAGATGCCATAGAAAGATGAAGACGGACTTAGGAGCAGTGAGCCAGCACCCAGGGCGTAGAGGACAACTCTTCAGATACCTTGATCACAGACCTCTAACCTTTTGGAGTAGTGACACTACACATGTATTTTAAGCCACCTGGTTGTGAGATTTTGTTAAGTTTCTCTGGCAGTGTGAATTAACTGCTAACAAGATTTCCCTTGGCTTCCCTTGTTAGTGAGCCAAGGGGGGGGGGGGAAGGACTCAGTAGTGCGCATGCGCAGAATGGTCTCTGGCGTATGGTGTGAGGAAGCTGCAAAATGTCATGCCGAGCCCATAGTGCCAGTGACCACTTCCAGACCTCAAGAGCCAAGGGAGGGAGCAGAGTGGAAATAAATGGTCAAGGGGGTGACTGCACGGAAGAACCCTGAAAAAGGCATCTCCGTCGTTCCTGGGGACCTTCCAGGGCAGAAGCTGAAGGCAACATGCATATTGTGCACAGTCTTCCTTCCCTCTGGTCTTCTGTTGATGCTCTCTGCACTGGCCAAGCCAGGCGGCCAGAGGCCAGAGAACAGGGGTACACCTTAGGAGGCAGAGAGCCTGGCTGGAGAGATGGATCAGCGGTTAGGAGCACTGACTGCTCTTTCAGAGGTCCTGAGTTCTATTCCCAGCAAAGACATGGTGGCTCACGACCATCTGGAATGGGATCCGACAGCCTCTTCTGGTGTGTCTGAAGACAGCGACAGTGTGCTCACATATATAAAATAAATAAATCTTTAAAAAGAAGAAGAGGAGGAGGAGGAGAAGGAGGACAAGCTGAGGGGGAGAGCAGATGGAATCCCCCACCCCAAGCCTTTTCAGAGCTCCATACTGCAATGTACATTTAAAGTTTAAAAATACTAATCCTGAGAAGATAACTCAGTAAAGTGTTTACTGTGCAAGAATGAAGACCTACATGCTGGCCCCAGAGCCCACATTTTTAAAAAAAGGCAGGTATGGCGGTGTGTGTGCTCGTGGTCCTAGCCCTAAGGGTACAGAGACAATTGGATCCCTGGCATTCCCTGGACAGAGAGCCCAGCTGAATCAGCAAGCCCCAGGCCAATGGGAACCTGTCTTGGAAACAAGGTGACAGCCCCAGAGGAATGATAGCTAGCTAGGGTGGTCCTCGGCACATGTACACATAGGCAGAGAGAGGGGGGAGAGGAAGGGAGGGGAGGGCAGGGGAGGAGGAAGAAAAGGAGGAGGAGGAGGAGGAGGATCAGAGAGAGGCTACTAGTTGCAATGCAGTGCTCTTCGTGAAGCTTCCTACAAAAGTGTGGGACCTTTTTTTTTCCCCCTGAGTTGTGTTTATTATCGTACATTTCTATATCGCTTGCTATGTACCAGGTTCTCAGAACTTATGACTTGCTGAATAAATTAATACTTAGTCTGCTTCTCTGATCTTTGTTTGTGATTTGGCTTGGTTTAGTTTGACACAAGATCTTGCTGTAGCCACCATGACACTAACCTCACGATCTTGTTTCGCCCTCCCAAGGTTACCGCACCCAGCTAGCTTCTCTTTTTCTATCTTTAGAAACGGCCCCCAAGGGAGAGATTCCCTGCTACCGCTGCCTAATGTCACAGCTTTTGAAGTAACTGTGTTAGAGCTCTCTTTTCTTGGGGGCTCTTTGGATATATACCGGTACCCCTGTGGAGAACAAGTCTGTGACTTGAGGACTTGTACCAAGGAGAAAGTGACTCTAAGCTTTGGTCTATAGCACAACTGGTGAGAAAAGTTCCTTTCCGTCATGATTATAGATAAATATTTAACTAACTCTTCTCAAGTTAAAGAAACTATATTATCAAAACTAATAACATGCTGGTCTTGGGGTGGGAGGTATCTTGGCGGCAAAGCATTTGGTGAACATGTGTCTTAGGGTTTTATTGCTATGAAGAGATACCATGACCACGGCAGCTCTTATAAAGGAAAACGTTTAATGGGGCTGGCTTACAGTTTGAGAGGCTTATTATTTTCATAGCTGTCAGACATGGAGCTGGAGAAGGACCTAAGAGTTCTACATCTCTCTCTCTTTTTTAAAGATTTATTTATTTCATGTATATGAGTACACCGTCGCCGTCTTCAGACACACCAGAAGAAGGCATCGGATCCTCATTACAGATGGTTGTGAGCCACCTTATGGTTGCTGGAAGTTGAACTTAGGTCCGTCCTCTGGAAGAGCAGTCAGTGCTCTTAACCGCCGAGCCTTCTCTCCAGCCTGAGTTCTACATCTTGATCAGCAGGCAACAGAAATGACTGTCACACTGGGCGGAGCTTGAGCATAGGAGACCTCAAAGCCCGCCCCCTTGGGACATACTTCCTCCACCAAGGGCACACCTAGTCTAGCAAGGTCGCACCTAATAGTGCCACTCCCTGTGAGCCAAGAGTTCAAACACAGGAGTCTGTAGGGACCAAACCTATTCAAGCCACCATATTATCCATGAAGCCATGGGTTCAATGGCCACCACCACAGGAAAAATGAAATAAAATAAATGCTAATAAAAGAAAAAAGACCTAGTACCTGTAGTGCTGGCTGTGTGCATGCTTCAGCACTAGACCTGAACAGCATTTTGTTTCTAATATAGAAGTTGGCATAGGGACCCTTGGTAAGAATAGCAAGTCTTCCATAATGAATACCGTTGCTTGTCGGTTCCCAGTCTCCACCATCCAGAGCTCTTCCAACGGCTTGTTGCTGTTGTTGTATTTCGTTTGTTTCACAAAAGAGGCCCAGCTATGTGGCAGTCTTTAAATCTCTAGATTGGCTTTTCCAAGTGAAATTAAGGATATGGGGTTGGGGGGGGGGGGTTGTTTTTTTTTTTTTTTT
>NC_034609.1:32835048-32850520 GCF_900095145.1 Mus pahari
GGGGGGTTGTTTTTTTTTTTTTTTTTTTTTTTTTTAACCTCTGAAGTCGTCAGCTTCTCAGAAGCCCTATAGTTAGGGCTCTCGTCTATTGGTTCCCCATTCTTGCAACTGAAAGACCAACTTTAGATCTCAGTCTAACTCATGTATCTGGGCACTGCATTATCTTTAGTTGTGGGGGATAAAAAGGTTCAATAAAATAGAGAAGTTTTCATAATGGAAAAAGGCTGCTCGTGGGTAAACCATTTGAGGAAAGTCAGAATTGAGCTTTGACCAGATTTCTCTCTGACATGAATAATAGGATTTAAAACAGGCCCCAGAGGACATCTGTGATGACAAATGAGGAAACCAGGTTTGTGAGAAGCATCATGGGTAAAACAGAAATGCCCGTACTTAGAGACTGCTAGAAGAAACAGGTGGAAACCAGACTGCTTTATGAAAAGAACACATGTAGGACCATGGGGTAAAAGACAGGTAGTCAAGTACTTTAAATGCACACTTAAGTTTAAACAAGCACCGGGCAGGAAGAAGAGGAAGTGTCCTGGGACATGGTCCAGGATCCATGCTGTCACCTAGTGGGTAGGATGCTCCACTGCTCCTTACAGCTATCACCAGCTCTTAAAGACATCTCACCCAAATGCTGCAATGCCCTGGGGTGGGGCGGGGTGGTGGGGAGTGTCATTTCCTCCATTCGTTTTGGGTACAGGAATTCCCTTTGAAGTCTCCCTTGTTATTAGAACCCTGCAAGCGCAGGGGTTTCAGTGCCATCACCGGCTGTGTTGATGTGCTCTTGGTTACATAGTGCGGACCGCCGCTGCCTTCAGTCAATCGCTTTAGCCGAAGGCCTCTGATTTGTTCACATTTACTACAACACATACAGAGGGCTGCAAGATTTTTTTTTAAACTATTGATCTGGTGCTTTAAGAGGGGAAAAAATCTCCTTGGCTGTCTAAACACTATCGATCCCTGCTTGGGAGTCGCAGCAGAAGTGTAGAAAGGGCGTGGATGAATTGAAATTTCATTTCCGACAACTTGTTCCTGTTATTTTTACCCTTTCGGATGGGGAGAAACACGTTGCCGCGGCTTCAGTCAATGTGGTCGATAGCTCCACTGAGAAACTCAACACAGCTTCTGCCAGAGGTTTGGCAATGAGACGCGATGTTGGATTTCAAACATGTGAAACTGAAAGGACGATGGTAAAACGTGTTCAGTCTTAACACCAGACGCAAAGCATGTGGCTCTGGGCTCTAAACGACCCGCAGGAGCTTGGGCGCTGGAGAGGATGATTCTGGTCACTAAAGCCACTCGAGTTCCTGGAGTGCCTCGGGTCTGACTCTTCCTGGCTTTCTGTGGCACTCAGGGAGACATCCGGTTGAACCAGCTCAATTTTAGGCTATTTGTTGATTCCTTAGAGGAGGTCACCCTGACGGACGCATGTGGGAAAGTTCCAGTGCAGGAACAGGAGCTGTGGGTCTGGCAGGAGTTAGCGGATGCTGCCTGCATGCATGAGTGCCTGTCTGCAGCAGGCGGCCTCGAGAGGCACCCCGGCCCCTAAGCTCGCCAACCGGAAGGTGAGGTCTGTGCCAGCTGCACCAGCTTTCTTCTTTTATTAGATGTTCAAAGAATTCAGGGGAGAACCAGGCTCCTGCTTTCTACTGGCAACATCTGGCATTTTGTAGCTCTGCACCTTTGATCTTTGCAGATACCAAAGCCCTTCACAGCCCATACCGCATTACCAATGGACACAGCAGCCACATGTTAGGAAACATGGCCAGATACCTCTCTTCACCCCTGTTTTCCGTGTTGCAATATGCAAATGGTTCTTGGTTCTGGGAGGAAAGGTTCCATTGTGGATCTCAAATACTCCCTTCTCCTCCTCCTCCTCCTCCTCCTCCTCCTCCTCCTCCCCCTCATCCTCTTCTTCTCTCTGCCTCTCTATATCTCTGTCTCTTAGTTTCTTCAAATCTTGCTTTTTTTTTTTTTAAGGCTAAATGTACTTCATAACCACTTCTTAATAAGCAGCACTTCATTTATATTTCCAATTCTTCCGTAGGCTCATTTCTGTCCCCCAGCCCCAGACCTCCCATTGCAGAGAGATATGAAAACTCTCTTCTCCCCTGGGAGCCAAGAATCTGCATTGCCGATGAGGTTGCAAATTCAGACACAATAAACAGAATTAAGAAAAACCGAGCTGGCATTTGACAGAAATTGTAAAATGACACTCAGAAATGTTGCTCTTGTGGAAATTACTGATATTAAAATATAAATCAGTGTCTTGTGCTTCCCGTAGCACCAGGAGCCTCTATTAGGTTACACAGTTTGATTGCTGAGCTGAACCTAAGAGACTTGGCAGTTCGGCGTTGAAGTTATCACAAAGTCTTTAACCCCTTTCCTGCCGGAGAGCAGGTATCTAAGAACAATAACCCACTGGTGCTATCCCAACTGCCCCTGACAGTTCTCATCTTTTTCTCTGGGATGTTTAAAAACTAGGAGAAGATAGAGAAGGGCTAAGATGATAAGAAGAAAAAGAGGGAGGATTTAGAAAATCCTTTCTCAAGATAGGAATCTTGTATAATGCCAGGCTGAGGGCAGATAAGGCATCGAAAGACAAATTCTACCCTCCTAAAGGCAAGAAAGGAAGGAAGAGAGAAAGAAAATAAAAAGAAAAAAATCCCATTATAAAAATATAACACCAGTCACACTTGTAGGTTTTTTTTATCATCTGGTACCATCCTGTTAAGTGGCTATTACTGTCCCAATGGTTTCAAAGTAAGGATACTGAGATCTGAAAGAAGTTACTGTGACCACTGTCACATGAACTGGGTGAACATGTGATCCCCAATCCAGGAAGAAGTGGGAGAAGGGGACAGGAAATGTAACCTGAGGCCAGAGTCTGCATGTTGTGGCCCTGGACATATAGACACGCTGCAGAAGTGATGGAGATTATTCAAGGGTCAGTAGTCGATATGAAAGGACTTCCAATGGTTGAAGTAGGAACCATTACACAACAAAATTAATAGTTCTAGACAACATCTCATCAGCTAGATATCCATGGGCTCATACCAATACAAATAAATGATTAACCAGGGATAAGGAGCAGCCCTTTTGTCCAGAGGTACCCCCAATAAGTAAATGTAAAAGGAACAAGGGAAATCAAAAATCTCTAATAGAATACCACAGTGATGGTTCTGGGCTGATAGCCAATGGGGAAAACACTTGTTAGCACCCGTATAAAATCCCTGCACTCCACAGATAGGAACAGGGTATCCCCAGGACACGTGCCTAATTGGTGAGCTCTGGCCTCAGGAAGACATCCTGCTTCAGTAGACAGGGTAGTAGAGTGCAGAGCTATCAAGGAAGACACTCAGCATCAACCTCTGGCTTCCACGGGCACCCACACACGTGCATCTCCACTCATGCAAGCACACGTGTGCATGCCAAAGAAAAAAGGAAAAAAGACAAAAGGGAATAGCACAACAATCGTCTTTGCAAGAGAGATCTATCTTACTAAAAATAAATAAATAAATGGTGGGTGAAGTTTAAGGACAAGCAGAATATCTGTATCTCTCCAGATGTACATCCACTAAAATCGGTTAACAGTAAATAAAACCAGAAGGACCAAGTGATCCAGGATTAAGATCGTCGGATTGAAATATATTAACGTCACGAGTACCTGATATGATCCACTAAAACCGCCTGTGACACACAAGACCAAAATGTACAGCCTTGGCCTAAGCATAGAGAAAATATGAGGAAAATCCAAATTGAGCTTCATTCTATAAATTAACTGGCTAATAATCTCCGGAGGTATCTAGGTCATGAAAAAGTAAAGACGCGTCAGATTAAAAGAATCCCAAGTGACTTGTCTTTGCAGCTTTTCTGAAAATCTAAAATGATTTCTGTACTCTCCTGTCCCCTCGCTAGAGCAGACATCTGTTCCCCTAGATAGAAAAACACACATCACCCACATCTACAGTAAAGCCGAGAGGTCACGGTCAAAGATATTCCACATGCTGTGACCGGAGAGGCTCACCTACCTGGCAAGGCCACTGTGAGAAGCAGCTGTCACTTTATGTCTAGAACAGGGGGAGGCACATAGAACCTTCCAGTACAAATATTACCTATGGCTATGAGGAGGATGACCGGAATGTCCACTTAGGTGGTTTATGTGGGGGGGGGGCACAAAAATAATGATTTCTGGCAAGCAGAATGTATCTCATAAAGACAGACGAAAGGAAGAGGTGGGGCTGTCCCCTTAATGATTCCATGGTCAGTGGTTGCCAGCAACAAAGACTGGTAGCATCATGTCCTTCCAAAGAAGGTTTGTTGAAGCCTGGGTCTGAAGGTCCCTTCCTCACCCTGTCCACCTACCGCATGCATCAAGAGGGGGGAGAGGAGATGAAAGCAAAGAACAACGGATCAAGTCAAGTCAAAGAGGGAAGGGGACATTTAAAAATAAATGTCTCTCCCAGTAGTCTCTCCATCCTCCCTCCGCCTGATCCACCGGTTCCTGGCTCCCAGACCCTGGACCCTGGCCACCCACAATGTCTATTCTATTTCCCTTTTCCAGGAAGCTTCACCTGTCCGGTCCCACCCCCAGCCCTTCTTGCTACTTTGTTGCTCTGGATCTACCGATTATAGCATAGTTATCCTTTACTTAACAGCTGATGTCTATTTATAAGCGAGTACATCCCATGTTTGTCTTTCTAGGTCTGGGTGATTTTTTTTTTCTAGTTCCACTCATTTTCCTGAAAATTTCATGTTTTTGGTTTTTTTTTAAACACCGGAGTAAATACTTCACTGTGTGATTATATCACATTTTCTTTACCAGTTCTTCAGTGGAGGGCCATCTAGGTTGTTTCCAGGCGGGGCAGAAAGCATGGGGGAAAGAGGGAGTGAGAGAAAGTCCCTGTCCCACCTGAGTTTCAGTGCTCTGGGCTGGCAGATGCGGAAGGACTGCCGCGTGCTTTCCATGAGGCGCCAGGTGGGTGTCTGGCTGTGGGAAGCCACTGGCCCCAGCTCAGCAGGTAGTGGACAAGGGGCAGTCCTAAGCACCAAGTTCTAAGCCTCGGGCATCTCGGACACCGCTGGACACCACAGAAGAGTTGAGAATAGAATGGATGCCCCAGGGGTGGCTCAGTCAATCCCTGGGCAAAGGGAGGAGAGGGCAGGAAGAGAGGTTCCCACACGGGTGAGAGTCCTTGGTCCTGTCCATGGCTGGAGTGCAGGAAGGCCTTCCAGCAGGAGGTTAGACACGGCTCATTAGGGGAAAGCCTATCCCATCGTCCAAGCACAGCGGGCCTTGATGAGCAGAGACAGTCTATGGCTTTAGAGCTTTATTGTAGAAAGGCAGGGAGAAAGAGAAAAGGT
This sequence comes from Mus pahari, assembly GCF_900095145.1. NCBI lineage: Eukaryota > Metazoa > Chordata > Mammalia > Rodentia > Muridae > Mus > Mus pahari. The sequence goes on from NC_034609.1 coordinate 32,840,416, forward strand.
AGAAAGAGAGAGAGAGACCGGCCATAGCCACATGGAGAGAGGGGGGAAGGGAGAGAGAGAGAAGGAGGGCTAGAGAGGAGAGTAAAAAAGGTGAGAGCTTAAAGAGAGCAAGGAGGGGCCAAGCAGCTCCTTTTATATTGGGCTGGGGTATCAGGTAACTGTGGGGAGGAGCATACCTGGCGATAGTCAGGTAACTGTGGGGGTGGAGTCTAGCCAGAATGCCAGAAGCTTGGGACATTGTCTGTGTGACTGATAGTCACACACCTCTCCTGCAGGGGCTGTGGGGGCTATAACTTCGACAGGAGCCAGGAGTCTAGGAGACATGATCGAACACCTTCTGTCCCATGTAAGTGGAAATCACCACCCATTGGATCCTCCGGGGTTCAAGACCTCAGCTCAGCTGGAGACCAGGCTGTCTGGGCACAACCCACTGCCCCACATTTCCAGTTTCTAGTTATTATGAATAAGGCTGCTATGAACATAACTGAGCAAGTGCCCTTGGGTATATACCCAGGAGGGGGTATAGCTGGGTCTTGAAGTGGATTGATTTCCAATTTTCGGAGAAACCACCATATTGATTTCCCAAGTGGCTGTTTAATGTTGCACTCCCACCAGCAATAGAGGAGTGTTCCCTCACCCCACATCCTTGACAGCATAAGCTGTCACTTGAGTTTCTGATCTAAGCCACCCCTATGCTTATAAGATGGAATCTCAGAGTCGTTTTGATTTGCATTTCCCTGATGGCTAAGGATGTTGAACATTTCTTGAAGTTTTTCTTGGCCATTTTGAGAGCCCTCTGTTGATAAGTCTCTGTTTAGATTTAGACCCCATTTTTTTTTCAATTGAATTATTTGCTTTGTTGATGTCTAGTTTCTTGAGTTCTTTACATGTTTTGAAAATTAGCCCTCTGTCTGATGTGGGGTTCGTAAAGATCTTTTTCCATTCTGTGGGCTACCATTTTGCCCTACTGATGCAGTTCTTTGCCTTACAGAAGCTTTTTAGTTTCATGGGGGCATTTTGGGCATGAGATAGGAACCTAGGACACTGGAAACTCCCAGGGATCTATAATGGTTACCCAAGCTAAGACTCCTAGCAATGGGGGGATACCAAGCCCAAACTGGCCATCTTCTGTAACCAGGCAAGACTTCCAGTGGAAAGACTGGGACACCAACCCAGCCACAAACCTTCTACCTATAACTTGTCCTGCCTACAAGATGTGCTGGAGTAAAGATGGTGCAGAAATTATGGGAGTGGCCAACCAATGACTGGTCCAGCTTGAGACCCATACCATAAGAGGGAGGCCACCCTTGATACAGCCTGGAGGACCAGGACCCAGAGGCTGGGTACCTGAGAGACCTAGAATAGAACCAAACATGATGGCAAAAAAAAAAATGTCAATGAAATGATTCTTAATGATATTCTGCTGTACTCATAGATTGGCACCTAGGCCAATTGTCATCAGAGATGCTTCATCCAGCAACTGACAGAAACAGATGCAGAGACCCACAGCCAAACATTAGGCAGACCTCCCAGAATCCAGTAGAAGGCGGATAAGAAGGATTGTAGGAACCAGAGGTGTCAAGGGCACCACAAGAAAACCCACTGAATCAACTATCCTAGGTTCATAAGGTACCACAGACTGAACTAACAACCTGGGAGCCTGCACCAGACTGACCTAGGCCCTCTGAACATATACAGTTGTGTAGCTCCATCTGCTTGTGGAACTCCTAACAGTGAGAGCAGGGGCTGTCTTCCTCTTTTGCCTGCTTTTTAGGACCCTTTTGTTCACACCGGGCTGCCTCCTCCAGCCTTAATACAAGGGGAGGTGCCTAGTCTTATTGCAGTATGCCATGTTTGTTGATATCCATGGGAGGCCTGCCCCCTTCTGAAGGGAAATGGAGAAGGGGAGTGGATAGGGGGAGGGGCACTTAGGGGAAAGAGCACTGAGGAGGAGGAGGGGAGGGACTGGGAGGAGAATGTAAAAAAAAAAAATTGTAGAGAAAGAAAAAAAAAGAAAATGTCATGTATTGATGTCAAAGATTTGTCCACAGTATACACAATGTGCAACCCTCTATGTACTCCAGGATCTGTTTTTATTTTAGGTTTAGGAGTGTTTTGCCTACATGTTTATATGATTTTCACCATGTGCATGCAGTACAAGCAGGGTCCAGAAGAGGGCGTGGGAACCCCTGGGGCTTGAGCTACTGTGTACATTCTGAGAACAGAACCCAGGTCCCTCTTAACAGTGGAGCAACCTCTCCAGCACCCAGTCCAGAATGCCTTTTAAAGCTAGTCATGGTGCTGGAACAGAGTGGATTGTTAGAGAAGTCTCTCCAAGAGGACCATCAGCATTAAATTCCAAAACAAAAAAAAAAAAAGAAAGAAAGAAAGAAAGAAAGTAAGTAAGAAAGAAAGAAAAGAATAACAATTACTTAAATAAGACCAAAATATCTCTCTGTGTCTGTCTCTGTCTCTCTGTCTCTGTGTCTCTCTCTCTCTGTGTCTCTGTCTCTGTCTTTCTATCTCTGTGTGTGTGTGTGTGTGTGTGTGNGAGAGAGAGAGAGAGAGAGAGAGAGAGAGAGAGAGAGAGAGAGAGAGAGAGCGCTAGCAAGGTCATCCCACATCATTAAGGACCTGAGCTCCATCTCCCTGAGCATCTCATGTCCCACATGGCTGCTGGCACTGAGTCAGCGTCCCGTCCCGGGTGACTGGAAAGGGCAGAGGAAGCAGAGTTGTGCACTTCCGCCCTTTACGATGTCTTAGAAGTCCTCATAATGTTCAACTTTCGTTAGCCAAAAAATTAACTGCATAGCCATACCTGTGCAAGAGGCATGCTGGGAGATGTGGTTTATAGTAAGTACACGGACATTTCGACAAAATGAGGGTTCTGTTACTATGGGACTTTAAAGGGTTTTAAAAAATAATATGATTTAATTTTTACCTGATAATAACAACACTTTCTTAGAAGTAACTAAGATGAAGTCTCTGTTGTGTGGTGGAGTGGAGCATAATAAAGGGACTGTGTAATGAAAACTAGATTATTTTTTCCTTCTCTACCTGAGCTCATAGTTGACTCCCAAGTGGGAGAAAGTCTTGTTTCTTGCCTGCATACATTCGTGCTCTGGGAAAGGGCTGATGGGGGGAGCAGAGCATGACGAGAATAGCTAAGGTTTTATTTATTTTGTGTGTGTATGTGTGTGCGTGAAACTACACATGTGCATATATGTACGTGTATGCATGCATGCCATGCCATGCGTGTGGAGGACCCAGGACAACCTCCGTTTTTCTGTCAGCTTTTACCTCCTACTTTTTGAGACAGGGTCTCTCTTTTTTCTCTTGTAGCATCCTATAGGCTGCTCCAGAAGCTTCCAGCTGCCTTAACCTAACCACAGGAGCCCTGGGATTGCAGATGTGCACCCTATATCCAGCTGTTTTTTCTTTCTTAGCATGGGTTCCAGGAACCAAACGCCAGCCATCAGGTTTGCGTGACAACTGCTTTTACCTACCCGTCCATCTTCATGGGCCTCTAAGGTTTTGGTTTGTTTTTTTTTTTTTTAAGATTTATTTATTTATTATATGTAAGTACACTGTAGCTGTCTTTAGACACAACAAAAGAGGGCTTGAGATCTCATTATGGATGGTTGTGAACCAATATGTGGTTGCAGGGATTTGAACTCAGGAACTCTGGAAGAGCAAGTCAGTGCTCTTAATCTCTGAGTCATCTCTCCAGCCTCTCCCCCCCACCCCCACCCTGGGGCTTCTAAATTTTTATTTAAACTATGAACCATTTTCCCCTTGGGCACAGCTGTCACCAAGAGAAACACTGAAAACAGACGCCAGGACTTTGAAATGGAGAAAACAGTTCCCTGGGCAACGTAACCGCTGAGGCATGAAGAAGCGATGGGCTCGATGGGCTCGACAGAGACACAAGAGACAAAGACATGAAGCCAGGGGCCTTAGAAGAGAGGACATTGAAGAAGTCTTAGGTCCAAAAGGACAGTAACCAGGGATCTGGAAGACTATTCTATTCCCTCTGGGATGAGCCTCCTGTTGCATAAAATGTTTGTCAGCCATTCTCCTAAAAGGGCGTTGTGAGAGTTCCAGATGATTATTTATGGAGTACGGAACCTCGCTCTATGTTGTCTCTTATCTACCTAGCAAACATTACATCAAGTGTCTCTGGAATGTACCACACAACCCTTCATTCCTCGTAACCGTAAGTACTTCCAAACTGCCCACCACCGTAATTGCAAGTGACTCACGGGAGTCCCGTGTCTTCCTTGTGGGACAGAATTCCATCACTGTTCCCTCCGACATTTTACTTGCTACAGTCCAGTGTATTTCATGGGAATGATGATACCAATGCCTTCTAATTTCTTTTTGAAATCCTCTTTGGAATGAAGGCAATCTAGAAAATGATTTGTGTGGGTTTTTTTTAATTTCTGCCTAATTTTAGATACAATTTTATATGAGAATCATCTGCTGATGACCCCGTGGACTTTCCTGAAGAGAAATGTCATTCTCACGAACACATGTTTAGTGTGTGATGCTCAGATGGAGTGTATAGTTCTTACCAAATAAAGGTGTTTGTCAAGATAGAACAGTGAGGCAGCAAAGTTGAGAGCTAGGACAAACTAGGCAACTTACTACAGCAAAGATGGGGACTCAGATGAGGCCTTCCAACGGGACACGAGTCACACGGGTTTTAATCTCTTTTGGCTTGCCTAGTGTGGGAATTATTTGTGATGTTCAGTAATATCCCCTTTGGAGATCAAAGGACGTTAGGTGTGATTGTGTAATTTGTTTGGAAATGAAGTGCTCCAGTTCCACTTTATGAACCAGTACGGTCTTCACCATGTTACCTGTCTGCCGTCATGGCAACAGACCACATACTAGATATAATAGGGGTTCCACCAACCGAGGAAAATAAGGAGCCAAGTAAGGACAATGTGGGGCAGAGTTCCCACACGACTCACAAAGCACGCATAGCTAGAGTGAAAGCAACCTTTCTTGTTTTGAGCCATTGAGAGTTAGGGTTTGTTTGGTGTGAAATCACCCAACCCGGCCTTACCAGGTAAGATGGAGCGATGTCATCATTCCCATGATGCACCTCTGTGCATGAAGATGTAAGAAGACCCAGAATGCAGAAAACCAGAATACAGCTCCATAAAACATTCTAAGTTCCACGCCTCATAGCTATTCTTTCTTCTTGGCTTATATTAGGGATGGGGGATGTAGCTTATCACAAAGAATGAGTATTTGGTGGCTTCTCATTCTTGGAACCATTCTGCAGGTAACTTCCCCTCCAGTCCTCTAGTTAAAAACGTAATGAGTGAGATTATTTTAGTAAGTTCAGTGCATTGTGACCTCAACCGCATCACCCCATACTTACACACCAGGACATGTGCGGCCATCTTTGGTTTCACTGGAAGCTTTTTAATTGAGATAATTCTCAGCACTTTACAAGATTTCTATCTTTATAATCCCCACCATGGCAAGCTAGGCTTCAGAAACAAATCCTCTCATTGGACATGTCATAGTCGTAGTGGTCCAATGAGAGGGCAAGCTTCATGGAGTAGTAAGAGAGTCTTTGTGACCTTGGGTAAGCTACTTAACCTCTCTGGGCCTAAGTTTCCATCCTTCTCTAGGTGATGGGGATATTATTATTTCTTGCCCATCCCCAACCCCTGAGTGATTATGGGAGTAGGTCATATACATCTTGGGTGGTCCATAAAAAAAACCTAAGTCTTAACTATATCTGACCCACAGACATCTAGAAAGAAAGTTCAGCTCAGCCCTTTTTCTCCCCTAAAAGAGTAAATTCAGGAACTTTTTGGTCTGCCACATAGTGGTTTTCTGGGAAAGATGTAAAACTATATCCCTGCCTCCCTCACAAAGGTTTTAACCCACGTGAAAACACAAACAGATGGGCAGGAAGGTTGGGGTTTTAACAGTTTCGGAGATGTTTTCCAACTCCCTTGCTAAGGGCATAGATCCAGCTTGGGGGGGGGGGTAGAATATCCTTTAAAAGGCTGGACTCATTTATGCTTTTTCCATCTTAAACACTTGGACTTTTTCAGGTTTACAAAAATGCTAAAGCTTAAAGGAGAATTACGAACTGCCAAGGGACTGAAGAATGAGGTAAGGCTCCCAACTGCCTGTTCACATGAAGGGGAATCTTTGTTGAAGAGGGGAATTGCTTCCAAGATCCATGCTTCCAAATTCCGGGGATAAGCAGCATGAAACACCATGGGGAGACCAGACGTCAAAACGTAGATTTAAGAGCCCCGGTTTGAACCTCAGCAGCTCTGGGTCCACACCTAACAGCGGAGTGACCTGGACCATGTTGCCCCACCCTCCCTGAGCCTCCTCAGGGAGAGTACACACAATAAGCATGTATTTCACATGCTTACCAGAAAGTTTATCAGGTACTCTGTACAAAAAAGCACCTAATGGACACTGTGTGTGTGTGTGTGTGTGTGTGTGTGTGTGTGTGTGTGTGTGTGTGTTAATGTAAGCACTCTGCTGCATATGCATCCGCAGACGAGAAAAGGACATCAGATCTTCTTATAGATGGTTGGGAGCCACCATGTGGTTGCTGGGAATTGAACTCAGAACCTCTGGAAGAGCAGCCACTTCTCTCAACCACTAAGCCATCTCTCCAGCTCCAGGCATTTCCTATTAATACCAACATTTCACTTTATCTGGTAGGGATCTATAAAGTAGAGTTTTTTACTTTGTATAATAAAGTGTTGGCCAAAGTCTATGTATGTATTCCTTCATTGTTCCCCATAGGATGGAAAAGGTCCACTGGGATAAGTGTAAGGATGTCTCACGTGGGTGGCCTGTGCTTCCACCAAGAAGTAAGCTGCTTCTAAAACCAACACTTCTGCTCCTTTCCTGCTGTGTCACTATTGCCACAGGGCATTTGCTGCTAGCTCTCCTTGGGAACAAGGGCCTCATATACATTTTCTAGGCTATTTTTTTTTCATTTAACATATGTCTTTGAAACATCTTCAGTGTACCAGGCCTTGTTCTGGAGGTTCAAAAAGTAAATAACATAAAGGTCCCTGTTCTCCTGGGCCCTCCCCTCTAGCAGAATAGCCCCTTAGGACATGATGGCCCAAAATAGGAGGGAACTACGAAGTGCCAACAAAAAGCATCGACATTCCACAGCTAGCCAATATCTACCAATGGCCACATGTGTCCAGCATGCCTGTAGGTATTGGTGATGGTCAAAAGTGGCTTTCCATTTTTTGTTGAAGACTGACCTTTGTCCTTGGACAAATCATTTCCCAGAGACAGTTAGCTGGGTTACCATTTGACGACAAAGTTACCTTAGGAACTACGACTCCTATTTTTTTCCAAACCTCCTCCTCCAAGTCCCTAAAGCCCGAGCATGCTGCCCTTTTGAATCTTAGATGTTCTTAGCTCTCCAAGCGCTGCTGAGTCACAAGCTTAAGTTTGACACAGCTCTCCCTGGGAGTATACATGAAACTGATTGTCAGTCCTTTAAAAGTCAGAGGAAAAATACCTTCCCCTCTTGAAATGTATGTTTGAGAAGGCATAATGATTGACAAAAGAGCTCATTTAATCAATACAGAATCAACTGTCATTAAATAGCTGAATTTCCAATAATTACCATGATCATGGAAGCAACTGCAGTATTCGCACTCACTACTTTGCCTCTGGATGGGTAGCTCGGCCAATGTCATGTAATTCTGGGTAGGTTTGAATCTTGGATCAGTAAAACTGGGTATCTGAATCCACAGCGTATGGAAATGAAGCTTCACCTAGCTGCATCGGTTAGCTATTTCAGCCATCACTAACGACTTCAGATTCAGGATGCTGTCAGACAGCGCGCCCAAGGGTCAACATTTAAACCCTTGGTTCATCTCCTATCTCTAGTACTGGTTACAGAGCTATGACTGATGAAATGTCCGCTCAAATCTATACCTAATGCATATTGATACTCTGAAGGCCTCTGCCTGGAATTCATTCTCTATAAAGTACGTAGGATTATAAATAGTTTCACAGCTAATGTCTTGAGCAAGGTATTAGAAAGAAATTAGATTTATTAGGACCCCCATGAAAACTCGCCTCTCTTGAGTTTCTGAGCACAGCCTCCTCTTACAACCAACTGCATTAAAAATGGATGCCGGAGAGCAGCTCATGGCGCCTCATGTGCCTTTCCCCTCGCTCTGCTATCTCGAAACTGGGGTGATTGGCTGTTTAGGAATGAATGGTCACATTTTTTTATTTGAGAGGCAAATTTCATCTGACATCTAGCAAAACACATTTGTTATTCAACTGGTTTAGAGAACCTTCCACGGAAGATGATTTATCCCGGCCCTCTTGTTTTATGAATGAAGGCATTTCCTTCGAGACTCCAGGCTGGCCCTAAATATCCAAATTAGACAACGCTGAAGGCCCAGCCCTGAGGTCCTGATGGTAGAGGAGAATGGGGTGACATTAGGCTTCCTATTCAGAGGGAGCCCAACCTGGAGAGAGAAAGATATATTCACTCGCTCGAGAGAGTGCATTCACCTGTTGACTTGGGGACGCCCAACTTGGGTCTCAGTAGCTTTGTATGAATGAGCTCTCAGCAGGCCCAGCTCCTTCAGAGCAACCAGAGAACATGGTCCTCAACTGAAGACAACGATCAGTGTCGAGACTGGCGTGCATAGCAATCTAAGACTCTCCTAGAAGACAAGCACGGCCTTATTGTCTACCTCAGATCATACAAAACGATTCTGTATCGTCCTGAGCATCCAGTGCCCCACCGCCCCTGGATTCCACTCCATCCCTCGGACTGTGAGAAAAGAAACTGAAAGGACTTTGGGGTGAAGCAGCTGCTCCCTACTGGGATCATGGATTTTGTTTTCAAGTTAGAAAACAGTGGTGGCGCACGCCTTTAATCCCAGCACTTGGGAGGTAGAGGCAGGCGGATTTCTGAGTTCGAGGCCAGCCTGGTCTACACAGTGAGTTCCAGGACAGCCAGGGCCATACAGAGAAACCCTGTCTCGAAAAAACCAAAAAAAAAGAAAAGAAAAGAAAAGAAAACAGTGACTACATGCCAAGTTTTTTTGTTTTCTGTTTTTTTTTTTTTTTTTTAAACCACTCTACACATATTTTCTTAAGAGAGTCCCCGGTAATTGTCTTAATGGTAATTACATGCTTGGGGCAGTTGACATCCACTGTTATTTTTCTGAAAGTGGGGAGTGAGGAGTAAGCTAAGAGAGGAGGAGGGAAGGTTTTGAGATAATGAAATCCTTTTAATGACAGAGCCAAGCCGTTAACCTAATTAAACTGTAAAGTGGGAAGAAGAAGAAGAAGAAGGAGAAAAAAAAAAAAAAAACCCTGCAGGTATTAAATGGAAATGGAGTGAATCAGCTGAGACAGCAGTGTTTCTGGGAACTATGTGGATTCCCGGTACTCTGACATTGTGCTTCCGGTTCCCACACCGTCCTCTGGCCCACCTTGGCCTGCTCGGAGGTCTCCTAGATGGAGTGTCCATAGCAAATGCCTGATTTACTATGTCCACCTCGGGTCTCCAGTTCCCAAGGGGATGTGTGTCGTATGGGCCATGTATTTTCAGAAGCCAAGTCAGTGGGATAGGTCGGCAGAACCCTGGTTCCTCGGTGAAAAAGGAAAGTGAGGCCTGGCTCTTCTAAGTAACGAGGCTTGGGAAAGGTGGCTCAGGTCACCACCCCATTACCGAGTGTCCTTCCCTGGTTTCCTTTTTTAAAAAAAAAAACGGTTGCTTTAAGGCCACTGAGGTCAATTCGCCTCTAAACACCAAGGGCTGGGATGGAAGTGCTTGGGAGCTCACATGGCATGGTGTAGTGTTCAGCCAGTGACATCATTGGGATGGGGCTGGCCCGCTCAGCCTTCATTCCCACTAATCAAGAGCAGCTCTGGGATGTAATTATACCCTGCTGTCTCCAGTAGGATCAGGCTAACATCGGCACCCGGAGACCTTTGTGTGAACCGGTTGGCTGGTTTGCTTGGGAGGTCTTCTTCTTCTTCTTCTTCTTCTTCTTCTTCTTCTTCTTCTTCTTCTTCTTCTTCTTCTTCTTCTTCTTCTTCTTCTTCTTCTTCTTCT
>NC_034609.1:32850870-32923560 GCF_900095145.1 Mus pahari
TCTTCTTCTTTCTTCTTCTTTCTTCTTCTTCTTCTTCTTTCTTCTTCTTCTTCTTCTTCTTCTTCTTCTTCTTCTTCTTCTTCTTCTTCTTCTTTCTTCTTCTTTCTTCTTCTTTCTTCTTCTTTCTTCTTCTTCTTCTTCTTCTTTCTTCCATCTTTCCTCAGGAATGTGCCCGAGAGGGAAGTCCTGCAGAGCTTCCCAGAATGCTCCCCACGAAATTCTTCTTACATTCTCATTACCCATACTTGATGGAGAGCCCACCCATCCGCCATTGCTTTATACCCAACCCCCTCCCCACCCAAGTTACTACTTCCTACTCAGTCTGTTTTGATCTCTATCGCTCCTTTCGGTTCTAGCCTAGCAACAATTAGCTAACCCTTCTAACTCCTAATCAAAGGCAAGGAGATCCTACCGATCAGACCGGGTCTTTCTGGTTTGCTCCCATTGGTGAACGCCATTAAAGAAAAGCATTAGGTTTATAGGCAAGGGGGGGGGGGTTGGTTAATGGATAAAGAGAAAGTTAGAGATCTCAGACTCCCTCGTCAACTCTCTCACTAATTCACTGTAGTCCTGACAAGTTCATTTGACATCTCGATATGTTTATTTCATCAGTGGTAGAACCATTAATATTTATAGACAGCTCTCTGGGTGCCTGGAATCATTCTAAGCTTCCTCGTGTAAAACAGGGGAATTGTCTGATGCACCCAGAGCAGTGTGGCAAAGATTAATTAATATAAATAAGTAATTGTCTGAATAATGCAAGGCTCTAAGACACCTCACAAATGGATCCTGTGTAAATGTTACCCAAGATGAGTAATAACAGCCCAGGCTCAATAAACAAATTTCCAGCGAATTCAGCTCCCTGTCAACCCGTGAAGTGAAGGAAAAGCAAGCGGTTTTTCTCAGTCGTTCCTAACTGATGCCTTTGTTTGTCTGGCTGCCTAGGCTGGGGAGAGAGACAGGGAAGTCGGCAACCTAAACAGCAAGCTCTTGAGCCTACAACTGGACATCAAGAATCTCCATGACGTCTGCAAGAGACAGGGGAAGACCTTGCAAGAGAACCAGCTCTGTGTGGAGGAAGCGATGCTGAAAGCCAATCACGTAAGCACCCCCCCCACCCCCACCCCCGGCAGCTGGCCTGTCTCTGCTCCCTCGACCACTGTCACTTCTGATGGGAATGAGGGGACCTTCCGCTGTGGGCCACTCAGAGTACTAACTGAGCACGCATCAAGGGAACCAAATACACCACACATACTCCAACACAGAAGAAACCATGCCTGTCTTCGGGATTTTTCAATCTAGCCATTTCTAGCATTATTGAGATACTGCGTATCATCCTTTTTCCTTATCTGGATTTAGCTCATCCAGAAAATACGAGGCTGGGTCTCAGACAAACTTCCACATTCGCCATGGCAATGAGAGAGCCACTGCACCTCACTGAGGACATCTCTGTGCAAGAGAAGTTCCTTTTATTTTTGTAGTGGCTATTTTCTTTATTTACATTTCAAATGGTTACCCCCCTTCCAGGTCTCCCCTTTGGAAGCCCCCTATCCCATCACCCTTCCCCCTGCCTCTATGAGGGTGCTCACTTACCCACTCCCATCTTCCCACCTGGCATTCCCCTACATTGGGCCATCGAACACCCTCGGGCCTCTCCTCCCACTGATGTCCAACAAGGCCATCCTCTGCCACATATGCACCCAGTGCCATGGGTCCCTCTACGTGTACTCTTTGGTTCGTGGTCCAGTCCCCAGGAGCTGCAGGGGGTCAGGCCTGTTGCCACTGTTGCTCCCTCCATGGGACTGCAATCCCCCCTCAGCTCCTTCAGTCCCTTTTCCAACTCCTCTATCGGGGACCCTCCCTACCCACTCCCACCCCCACCCCTGCGCTCAGTCTAATGATTGGCTGTGAGCCTTAATGCCACACCTGTGTCTTGCTACTGTTCTTCTAGAGGCTGGAATCCAGTCAATAAAAAATAGGGAGCAGCTGATCCAATAACCATATCCTTTTCCCCTTAGTCCAAGTTAACTCAAGGCTGGCTCTCCCAGAATTCCTCAATAGGACTCAGCCCAATGGACCAGTCCTAACCAGCTTGGTCTACATCTCTCCCTCCCTTGTCTCAGTCCCCAACTTGTCTGAGTTTTCTGTAAGCACCACCTGCTTATAGTACTTGGCACTCAGTAGCTTGTTACAGGGCCTGATTTCACAGCCCAAGCAGAGTTGCTCTCAGTAACCCTATTCGAGTGTGGAAAGGGCAGACCTCACAGCGTGGCCATCTCTCTCAAGTCTGACTTTGTGTTCACACTAACCAAGAAGTCTAGGCAGGTCACCTACCGAGCAATTTTCGCTTTGACCTTGGGTTCCCTTTCTCTTCCAAATCTCTAAACCTGAAGTGTTTACACCCGCCTTTAAATTTGTCGACCCACAAATCAGAGACCAGTTGTGTGGTCGCTTTTTTTCTGTCTATAAACTGGGTTGCATGTACACGTGAAGAAGTTAGCGGTTGCACAGGCATTTGCCGGATCCCTGGGTTAGACCCTCAGCTGCTGTGTGGGTAACCATGCGCTCTGGCGCTTCAGGACCTGGGCTCTCTGCACTGAGTCGGTCAGTGTGCTTCCAGGACACATCAATTGACAATAGAAACCTCATAGTGTTCTTTGCAGCTGCCTAAATATGCTCTCAATGAAACAATGTCACCTCATCTTACTGGCCTGGCCACCCCATCCTCAGGAAGTCACAAAGTGGGGGTAGGGAAATCCACTGGTTTCCCTAAATCAATCTCAGGAAGATGATCATAATTTCTTTCTAAATATTAACATTTTAGGATATTTCCACTGGAGCTATCGTGAGTTTACTTATCGCCCCAGTCAGAGAAAGCCATGTGGTTTATAAATGTATCTGGCAACTTAGAAGGAGAAAGGCATTAAATTGCATTTTATTATTCTAATTGCCTAGGAGAAGGTCTAACAGCTTGAGACAAGCTTTAAAACAAGCTCTCTCTCTCTCTTTTTTTTTCCCCCTAGCACTTAGCACAAAAGTTAAATTGCAGACTATGCATACAAATACACAATTACACTCAGACCTCCACTCATCTCCTAGAAACCCCTTTAAGACCTGCCTTCCCTGGGAAACGTACTATGTTGACAAAGGAGAAACACCAGGCTTTCTGGAATTTTCGACTAACACTGATGAGGAGCTGGCGAAATAGGCAGGATGTCATGATTGAGGACCACATTTAAGGGAGAAGAGTCAAATATTCTATCAGATGTTATATGTAATAAAAGAAACAGAAGGTAGATGGGTGGTAGAAGAGAAAGTGCATGACCCTGTAAATCAAAGAATATAGACTCCAAAACCCGGAAACAAGCAGACTGTGGCAATAAGAATAAAGTTCTGGGGCTAGGGGGATGACTCAGGCATTAGGGGGATGACTCAGGCATTAGGGGGATGACTCAGACATTGAGAGCACACTGCTGTGGCAAAAGACCCAAGAGTGGAGTTGATTCCCAGTGCTACGCAGCAAGCAACCTCTCGGAACTCCAACTCTAGGGCACCTGACGCCCTCTTCTGACCTCCACGTGTACTGCATTCACCCGCACAAACCCACACTCGGATACACATATGCACACAATTACACTTTAAAAGAAAATCGTTTAAAGATAATGAATTATTTAAAAGTAGGGTAGCCAGGATGCAGAACCCTATGGGCACTTCATCCTTTGGGTACTCTTGCCTGACCGTAAGACTGTTTCCTTCGATTCATACCTTACACCCCATCGTCCTAGTCAAAGTGACTCAAAGTAAGAGAAAAGAAAGAACAACAGAGATATTAAAATAACATTATGATCAAAGACCGGTGTCATCCACCCTGAAATCCCAGAGCTAGGAAGCTTGAGGTAGGGGATTACCAGCTTCAGACCATCATGGCCTATGCAGCAAGTTGTAGGCTAACCCGAGAGACACAGCAAGACACATCTCTAAAAACGAGTCAGCGGCTGGAGAAATGACTCAGAGATAAAAGTGAGGGCCTTAGCTTGAATCCTCAGAACTTATATAAGAAGCGGCAACTAAAAAGTACTCCTAGAAAACGCCGTGGCAGTGCATGCTTATAATCTCAGCACGTGGGGACCCCCGTGCCTTGCCAGGCAGCCTGTCAAGCCGAATGGGAAAGCTGCATGCTAGTGGAAGACCATTTCTCAAAACATTAGGTGGACAGCAACTGAAGAAGATGCCCTGACGTCATCAACTGGTAGCCTCCACACAAATGCACACAGACACGCAAACTCAGAAACATACACGTCACATGCACACACGAGTTGAGACCACATAAATAATAACCAGAAAAAGAAGACCCTTAGTAACAATTTACCCAGGTTTTATTCACATTGGGGGAATGGATAACATGCCAATGTCCTGGAACTCCTATTGTTGAACTAATTTTGGAGATGTATGGAGGACACCATTTTTAGCATTAAAAGATAAACGAGCAAATGTTATCCTTTCAAGTGAAGCTAATTAGTTGAATATCTAAAGATTAGCAGAAGCCTCGTGAGCATTATTGTAAGATATCATTTTGAGCCATCGGTAATGAAGGCAATTTTAATGAATTTGCTCAGTGCAATGTGTGGTCCTGAATTGGATCCTAGAACAGAAAATAAAAACTAATGGAAAAAATATGTGGAACTCAAATACAGTATCTAGTTTCATCCCTAATAACCCACCAGCATCGATTTCTTAGTTGCATATGAAGTTAGGACTGGGGAAGTGTAAAGGAAGATCCATGGGAAATTTGTCCTATGTTTGGAATTTGTCTGTGGAGAGAAAAATCATTCCAAATGGATCCCGTGTAAGCGGAGGTCTTGTGAGAAGAATGTCTAAACCACAAACATTCATTTGAATGAATGAAATGCTTGTCACTGAGCACAGAGCTCTTCTGCATTCAACAAGAGAAGTACACACAGTTTGCAGATGGCAGAGGAAGCATCGGAAAAGCCTTCACCCCTGGTAGAGAAGGCTAACCTACTGCTCCAAGGGAATAGCTCACTCAGGACCTCAAAGACTGGGAGAGAAGCTCAAGGCAATGACAGAGAAACTCTTAAGTTCTTAAACGGATAAAGAAAAGCATCAGGAACCCAGTTGTGGGAACAATGCCAACCTTTGACAGCAGAGCGTGCAAGCTGAAGAGAGAGTAAAGGGTTAAAAGGTATTTTGAAAAGCCAGCTCTAGGCAAATCAGCAGGGCCTGATGATATTCTTCTAAGAGTGCTTAAGGAATTGGCAGGTGTTATTACATAGCTGCTAGTGATAATTTTTGAGAACTCAAGAGGATAAAGAAAGTCCCTGTAGACTGGGGAGAAAAAAAAATGGTAAATGAAGTGCTCATCTTTTTTAAAAGGAAGAAAGGACAATCCTGGTAATTATAGACCTGTCGACTTCACTTCAGTGTCAGGGAAAATATAGAACTTAACATCAATCAATTAACAGCAACTTCAAAAGCACCAAGTATTGGGTGGGAACCAACGTGACTTTTCAAAAAGAGAATCATGCCAGGCCAATTAATTTCCTTCTGTGATCAAGTGGCCTCATAAGCAAGGAAGGAGCCACAGCTCTAATCTCTTGGTCCACAGTGGGGCTGAAAGGTTGACTAAATATGGGAGCAGCTCCTCTGGGCAGCCAGACATCCCCAGCTTTTCCTGTGGCTGATACGAGGGTGAAAAATCTAGCTGAGAAATCTGGTAGACCAGATGGCCTCAAGCGTCACATCCAATGCTGGACAGTCACCTAAAGAGCTAGTATGATTTCTATAAGAGCACTTCAACATCACTTGGTTTTGTTTTCCAGATCCCAAATTACAAGTCAAGGAAGAATATAATATCTGTATCTTCACTAATAAAAGACTTTTAAGAAGACTGAAACTAGGGGAGAGGTTCCATGAGTAAAGTACAAGCACAGGGACCTGAATTCATATCCCAGCACCCATGTTACAGCTGGGTGTGGTGGCACACATCTGTGAGCCTAACATCTGGGGTCAGGAGGAGATGGCAAATTCCTGGAACTCAGAGGTAGCTTAGTCAAAACGACAAGCTCCAAATCCAGTAAGAGACCCTGTTTCAGAACAGTTAACTGAGGAAGACAACGACGCCTAATGTCAACCTCTGACCCCACATGTATGCATACCCACATGTGTGTACACAAACATGTATGCACATATATACTATGGAAAGTGTAGTGGTGACTTTCTGTATCTGTCCTTTCGCACACATACAAGTTAAATATGGATTTAGCCTATCATGTATTATTTCACATTTATCAAGAGCTAAGAATAAACTTTTAAATATATAAAGACAAATAAGTAGAAATTTAATAAGCCTGAACTCATTTTTAGATATTTCTCATAGTCTTTAAATTTTTGTTTCTCCAGACCCATTGGTATCTCTTAATGTACAAATGTCTAAAATTCCCATCCCATAAAATCCTAGCCTTTCTATAGATTTAAGCAGTTCTTAGACCTTCCGAATCAGGAATATTAGTCCAGGTGCTATGTTTGCTATGGACGGCAAGAGTTCAAAACACCCCCTTTATCTGGCTGGTCCATCATGTTGCCTGAAACTAAAGTAAAACCCAGAAAATGTCCATGTGACCTGTAGAGGAAGAGAAGTGACTCAGAGCTCATTAGGATTGCTGCCAGGGTGTAGAGCTTCATATACAGCACTTGGAAGAAGACGTTCTATACCCACAGGAAGCTTCAAAGCCAACAAGCAATTCTGAATTCTCCTGGCATCCCCAGGTACGGGGAGGAAAAGCCTGGAATACAATTTTGCTTCTCTCAAAGAATGCTTTTCTCATTCTTTTGAACAATGAAGAGCAAAGTGGAGACATAAGAAAAAGGAGATGATGTAATGAACAAATATGCATTAGGGGATGGCAGCTGGTTTTTCAGCTGGAACCTCCCTGTCCAGCCGTGGAAAAACAGATCCAAATCTGTCACATATTAGATCCAAGGTCCTAACCCTCAGCAATTGGGTTGCCTTCAAAAAAAGCCAAGAGGGAGAAAAAAAAATAAATTGAGCAAAAATAACAGGGAGCTTGGGGGTATTTTCTTCACTGAAGCAAGTCCCTCAAAATCAACCCTAACCCGATATGTTCACACCTCCTTTTAACTCAGTCTACATTAAGTATTTGGCGGCAAGAACTTTTTTCCCCCACATAGCTTCCAATAGTTCCTCTATCCATATAGACAAGAGGATTGGGGATTTTGAAGACTTCCCTGTACACACATTTGTGTCCTACGAGGGAAGAAGGTACGTGCACAAAGAGAGACAGACAGACACCCACACACCCTTGTGCTTGCACATGCATACCAAGCTCTCTCTCCTCCAAGCCTCATTTCCAGAGGAGCTGTGGGGAACAACAACCTTCTTGGGAAAACTGAGAGCACCTCGCAGTATTTCACACACATGTAGACAATTACAGCTACATGCTGTAAAATACAGATTTCATCCTTCTTTGGGGAGAAGTCTCATCGCCTTCCCCGAAGTGGCATTCGTGAGTCCAAGTGTTCACCCTGTCTCTGCAGAATATTTCCATTGCTGGCAACAGTGGTGGTCCATTTCTTGTTCATCTTCTCGACTCTAAAGAGTGTGGGTGAGACAGGCTTTACACAGTCAGCATCTGTCTTTCTGGTTCTGAGCTGGGCTGTACCTTACCTCTGCTTTTGGTTGGTTGGTTGGTTGGTTGGTTGGTTGTTTTTGGTTTTTTGTTTCTTTGTTTCTTTGTTTTTGTTTTGTTGTTGTTGTTGTTTTATTCAAGACAGGGTTTCTCTGTATAGCCCTGGCTGTCCTGGAACTCACTCTGTAGACCAGGCTGGCCTCGAACTCAGAAATCCGCCTGCCTCTGCCTCCCAAGTGCTGGGATTAAAGGCATGTGCCACCACCGCCCAGCTGTACCTTACCTCTGCTACACAACCCTTCTCACTTAAGCTTTCTTTCCTTAGGGTCATCTCAGCTCAGTTTCCTTAAAATTCCATCTCTCCAGTGACTCCAGCTGACCCATTAAAATCACTCTGTTTTGGATGGCCATGAGTCCTCCACAGTCTAACATCTAACCCAGCAGTGAATTCTGCCAGCTCTGTTTTCAAAATATATCTAGAATTCATCAACTTCTAACTTCCGTTACTATACCCTTGTCCCACACCACCCTCTCTCCCTCGTTGCCTGGAGCCCTCCAATAGTCTCCGTGCTCTCTCTCCTCTGTTTTCTTACGGTTGACTTTCAGTAGAACAGGCCACACGTCCTTCGTAAACTCTACAAAAGATCATGTCATTGCCCTCCATAGTACTTTCTAGTGGACTGTCACCTCCTAAATGAAGCTGGGGACTTCATCGTGGCCTCCTTCCCCTACAGAACCTGGTGTCCTTTTTCTCACCTCAGCTGGCACCGCTTTTCTGCCTTTACGGTCTCTGCTTCAAAACACATACAATGGCTGGAGCTTCTCCAGGGATCTCAGATGCCACTGGGTGGGTTTGTACCGTGTCTATAGCCCTGCTGTTCCCTGTCTCTGGAACATTCCGGCTACTTGGGTCTATTGTTCTCATTCTCTTGCCTCCTTCCTGTGTGGACTCAACCCACCTTCTCGGTAAACTTTTCCGTAAGAACTTTTATTCTGAAACAATAACCTACCCTACACCCCCTGTCTCACCCCCTGTCTGTTTCACTCTGCTCCGTGGTTCTTTTGCCCACAAAGCACTCTACTGTTCTCCAGTGTCTTTCCGGGGTCTGTCTCCCTCTTGCACTCACACACATGTCATGCGTGTGTGTGAACCTAGAATACACACGTACATATGTCTATATACATGTAGAGGCCACATGAGATGTCTTCCACTGTTCCTTTGTCTTTTGGGACAGGGTCTTCACTGAATCCAGGCCTAACAGCGGTGACCACAGACCCTCGTGTCAGCACTTGATTTTTACCTGGATCCAGAGATCTGACCTCAGGCCTTTATGCTGATATGGCAGTCACTTTACTTTCTCATCTCCACAGCCCACTCTCACAACTCTATAAATATAGCCCAACTGTCGAGTTGTGTGCTTATCAATGGCAGGATTTGTATCATTTATACATTATTAAAGTTTAACAAAACAATGGAAATGTTCACTTTTTTAATGCCTTAAGTCGAGTCCAAGAGACTGAAAAACAGCATAGCTATTGTCATGGCTGGGAGGAACCTGAGGGTATCACCCTATTGTGGAAGGCATCACGTGGTACATGGAAGATGCTAGTGAGGGTGGTCACCTCTTTCCCCTCCTCTAAGCTAGTCTTTTCTCCCTACAAAGTCGCAGACACGCCTGGAAATCATTACGGAGACCAAGCTATGGCTTGGAATGACACCACAGAGCTGCAGCCCAGGGCTTTGTGACCCTAGCCTTGGGCCAGGACTGAATTTGGACCAACCAGGGTCGCCCTGATCTCCATGACAGACGCATAACGGTGGTTCATGTTAAGTTCCCAGACACCACCAGCCAATATGACTGCCCTCCTCTACATGCCACGAGCTACACATAAGGGAACTCATCTGAGTAGAGGAAGACAGCCCACCACTGCCCTAGGCTGGGCCACATGTCACAGCTACCCACGCTTTGCCCATCAGCCCTTATCCAGCGTACTCAATACACAAATGGTTTCCAAGGTCCTAGTGCCGACCATACCACATACTTTGAACACAGGACTTGGAGGAATTGAGCTGGAGCTGGCCTGGAAGACTCCTGAAGACTGACTGGCATAGTATTGGGAGGTGCTATGTAAGAGTTTCTAAAGCCAGCCCTTCATTCCTTTTATCCAAATACATAGCCATAAATCTCTAATTTATGCCGTGTAGAAACAGGCACAGTCATGCCTCTGTGGGAGTTTATAATGCGAGTAGAATGTAAGACACACAGAAATAATTGCCGGCAAAACTATAGGAAACACCACATCAAGTTGCCAGGAAGGTCTGTGGTCCTGATTCAAAGGCTGGTTAGGTAAACCCAACAAGGAGAGAGGGCTGTGAACCGAGCCTTGAAGGATGAATGGAAAGATGGAAGCTAAGGTCCACCACCCTTACCCTCCTCTCTTTCCCATGTCATTGTCATAAGGAATAAGGATAAGAAAACATAGAAGCGCCAATGCGAAACTTCAATTTTCCTGGGAAAATAACTGAGGAACTGTCTCCCAGCAAGCCTAGAACAGAGGGTGTGCCTGGGGTACAAAGATTCAGAAGCCTTTTTGAAAGACTGTGCACTGGCAGGGAGGGAGGAAGGGAAAGAGGGAGGGAGAGAGAGACAGAGAGAGGGGGGAAGAGAGAGAACACACACACACACACACACACACACACACACACACATCTGCCAGGCCACATCTTTTTTGAGGAGAGACAGTAGGTGCCCAACTGTGAGCACTGTCTTCTGCCTTTCACACTCCAGCTTCCAGAAGCCTCAGAACCCAGCAATTTCAGTGTTCTGTTACCTGGGTACTTGTAATAACTAAATACAGCCCAAGAACCATTGAGCCAAAACTCACTTCCTCCCAAGCTCGTCATCTTTCTATGTATAGGTAAACACAGATACACAGCATTAACCATATCTCTCTAGATCATTTATATGTGTGATTTCCCCCCCCTCTGGGTTGGGGATGCAGGGTGATGCGATGGCTCAGTGAGTAAAAGGGTTTGCCATCACTCTTGATGGCCTGAGTTGCATCCCTAGGACTCAGACGGTGGGTGGAGAAAACCAATTCCCCAAAGTTGCCCTCTGGCCTCCCCATACAGACCACTGTAGGCACATACCCACCCAACTCATTCAAATAAATAAATAAATGTAATTTTCCATTTTTTTTTTTAAAAAAGAACCGTCTTTTCTTCTTCAGATCCCTTCATGCAGAGTAGGAACAGGGAGTGACCGGGTGCTCGGAGAATGTAGTGAAATGTTTAGAAATCTCTCTGAGGGTGAAAGCATCGATGCCAACGCGTGGCTGTGTCCTCTGTGGCCTTCTAACCCTCTTCTGTGTACCCTGTCTGTGCTGCAGAACAAGAAGCAAGCCCAGACGTTAGTATACACGGACAACCAGATGGACTTCCGGGCCAATAAGCCGTACCATCTCCGGCAACTCCAGCAACTGAAGAAGAAGCTGCTGACCCTCCAGCAGGAGCTGGAGTTCCGCACCCAGGAGCTCCAGGCTTCCTATTGCTCTCTCCTGCAATACCAGTCCATCCTGGAGAAGCAGACTTCCGACCTTCTTGTTCTTCACCATCACTGCAAACTTAAGGAAGATGAGGTACCGTGAGATTAACCTGCGATGTGTCCCCAGGTTGCCCTGGTACCTCCAGCGCTCAGACACTGCCTGTGTTTCAAAGGGAGGGCTCTGCACCACCTTGAGTGGGCTTCAGAGCCTCCCCTCTTTAGTCCATGACCACTCTGAAGGTTAGCAAAGGGAAACGGAATGGACTGGCATGACTTGGTGGAGATAAACAGTGTTAATGTACACAGGGTGTGGGGGTAGGGTGCAGGGTTTGTGTATGCACACACACATGTGGTATGAGAGGCCATCCTCTCTATATTGTTATGGCTGTCAAAATACAAGAGACTCCAGGTCTCTCGGTGGGGGGGGGGGAGCAAAAGGCCCATTAAATCAAGTATTTTTAGGAAAGTCAGCTGCACAGATGGTAAGTCACCCAGCCCCCGGTCCAGTGCTGGTTCTAAGTGGTTACTGAGTGCCAGTTTGTTTCTTCAGGCTGGAGAAAGCCTTAGAGACTTAGCACATTCTGAACATTCACTGATATTGATGCTCCAGGGCAGTGGTTTTTGGTTCTTTTTTTTTTTTTTTTTTTCTTTTTTAAGCAAAGAACACCATGCCTATGAAATCCCAAGTAAATTCCAAGGACCCACAGAACTGAGACGGATTTAGCAGGAGGGACGCAGAAAGCCTTAGCACTGCGGTTCTCCGTGATGGGGCAGGCAGGACTCATGGATGTGCCTTCCCCTGACGGCTGCTTCTTTCAGGCTTAACAAAATCTCTGGGGAGTATTTTAGACAGGGTTTTTGCTAAAAGACTAACTCCAGGGACTTTAAAGGGGGCCTTAGAAGGAGGACAGAAAATTCTGTAAAGGGCAGAGTGTAGCCTAGAAGGAGTTTGCTGGAAATAACTGGGAAGGGAAGGAGGAGAGGTGAACCCACGAAATGCCATTTGAGGAAAGTCTGGGGGCTTCAACTGTGGTTTAATAAAGCTCTTAAGGGTTCGGACTGGCTGTTCTCTACACACGAAGCCAGAGTCCAGCCTGGATAAAGGGACCCCCAAGTTAGCTGGGGTGCCACTTAGCAACAAGGACCGCAAAGAGCTATTACCCCTAGTCAGAGATGGGTGACCCGCTGCTGTGATGACAACTGCACATGTCACCACAGACCTGAAGTCTGTCTTCTAGCTCTGTCACCACATCCACCCAAGACATCCATTCCCACAGTCACTGGAGGCGGCTGCCGGAGCTCTAGCAATTGCACGCTTATTCCAAATAACCCGAGTGAAGGGGGAAGATGGGAAGAAAGTACACACCATTCTTTTAAGGACACTTGCCAAAAGTTACACACACATACACACACACACACACACACACACACAAACATACACATACACACACACACAAACACACACATACACACACTCACACACACACACACACACACACACACACATACATACACATGCGCACACATTCCACATGACCACAGCTAGTTCCTAGAAAGCCAAGAAATGTCATTTTTAAGGAGACAGATTGCTGCCCTCAGTCTAAATCAAATAAATGCTCAGCTGCTAGGAAGGAAGATAGGATTTGGCACAGTGGTCACTGCCAGACCTCAATAGGAGAAAGCACTGCAAAATTTATTCTAAACATTCTGCCAACCTCTCTAGATTCCATTAACACCAAAGCACCACACCCCTGTCCAAGGCTGGGTTCTGTCAACAGCAAGATCCTATGATGAGCATATGAATAGTCACATAACTCTAAGGAGCATGGTTGGGGCGGGGGGTGTGTCATCAAGAAGGGCAAATCCCAAATGGAGTGGGTTACTTGCTCTAGGCAAACGGGGGTTCAAGCCCTGGAGATCTCTGGACGATATTCTGGAACATTCCTCAGTGAACTTTCCAACCCAATACCACTACTGGCATTCACTCCTGGGGGGCACTCACTCGCCAACGTGTCTCGTCTTCTCTGCCTTTCCCCTCTGGTTGAAAGAGCAGACAGACAGACTTTCTTCTAATTGGAATGGGCTGAGTGCAAAGAAATAGTGAATGCTCAGAGTTTGCTGTCTGCAGGGATCCTCAGGCCAATGTAAATAGACACCAACAGAGCTGGTCCTATATACACACTGCATACAGATGCACGTGTATGTGCATGCATGCACATGAATATGTTTCAAAATGGTGCTACAGAAATGTAAGTAGGACCCACCCTTCCTGCTGCAATACATAACTATCAAATACCCCTCTCCTTTTGCCCTAAGAGATACTTAACTAAATGATCCTTTCTTGAAAGGAATCTTGGATGTGAAGCTGTTTGTTTAGCCAGCTTAATTAATGGGCCAATTTCTGTCGAGAATTGGACAGTTTGGAGCAACGTGAAGCCTTCCACCGTAATGCACCCCTTGACTCTTTGAACACATATAACTTGACATGCAATTTAGCACGCTCAACCACATGCAATCATTTGCTAACTTAAAATCTAGTCTCCTTAATATTATGAGAGAGGTGAGGCTGTGTCTCCTAGACCTACCTCACCCGGTGTGATGCTGTCGTGAACATCCTTAGAGATTCCTGTCAGTGGATGACGGATTGGAAAAAAATCATTTGCATAAAAATCACACAGATCTCAGAGGAACTTCGGATCATGGCCCGTCTCTATCTCTTGGGAAATCGCCGACATGAAACTGTGTTCTTGTGGCGACTCTATGCTGTCCAAATGAGATCCCTAAAGAGTGCTCAGGAAAGAAAGGACATGGGTATTCCACAGCCTTTCAGTAAAGGGAATGGCTCCAACCCATTCCTGTTCACCATCAGGTGTTTGTTCAGAGAAAACAGAAGATTCTAAATAGGACAGCCTGTTTAGTACTTCGATTGTTCAGTCTGACACTGAACCGGGGCCCTTAGACCTGCACCGTACTTAAATGCTGTTCCTTGAGTCTTCTAGTTCGGATGGGTTCACTACAGGCCCTCACGGTCTTATCCGTGCTGGCTGTTTGCGTGGCTGCAGTGTGCTTCCCCCTCCCGCACTAACAGGTCATTCTCTACGAGGAGGAGATGGGAACTCATAGTAAGAGCACGGGGGAGAAACTCCATCTGGCACAAGAGAAGCTTGCCTTGGCGGGGGACAAGATCCTCTCCCTAGAAAGGAGCCTAAACCTCTACAGGGACAAGTACCAGACTTCCCTGAGCAACATAGAGTTACTGGAGTGCCAAGTGAAGATGCTGGAGGGGGAGCTCAGCGGACTCATTGGTCAGGTAAGACCTAAGCCACATCCCTTAGCCAGGCGCCCTAGCAGGCACACATTTCTCGGGTGGTTCCCTCTATGGGTCCTAGCCTCTTCCACCTAAGACTTGAACCTCCCGCCAAAGGGGTTCCTCCCACCATTCAGTTTGGAAGCGCTCAGGGTTTTATCAGTTTCCAGCTTTCCTCTCACCTTGAAGATTACTCCTAACCAGGCGTCTGGGGTTTCGGGGGAGAGGGAACAGGACTCGGTTGATTGGGGTTCTTGCCCAGCATATACGAAACCCTGGGTTCAATCCCTAGCACCACACAAAGGGTTCCAGGCAGCTTCATAAGACCCATCCCATCTCAGAAACAGGGGCGAGTGAGAGAGAGAGAGAGGAAAGAGAGAGGTGTGATCCTGGGGACGCTACATCAAAGGATGTGCGCATTTTGAGTGAACATAAATGCCACATAAACCAAGATGGTTCTACCGTTCAATACTTTTATCAGCAATAATTAAAAGAAGCTTTTATATATATATATAATATTATATATGTTATATATATTATATATGTAGTATATAATATATAATATATTACATATATAATATATATAATATATATTACGTATATAATATATAATATATATAATGTATTTTTTTTTCCTGATCCTTCTAAGTTGTGTTAAACCAAAGGGTAGGGGGCAAGGAACTGTCTCTCAATGCAATCCTCACTCTCTTTAATCCTGATAGAAGTCAGATGTTCTCCAGGAAAAGACCCAAGTAGATTTGCATGCCAGTGTTTGTAGATGGAGATCTTGGCATTCACTTGCGGAAGAAAGCGGAGCACAGCTAGGTTCCAGGAAGAGAAAAGCCACCCTGCAGTCTCCCAAAGGCCTCCGCCCACTCCAGGGACAGAGACAGGGAGCTGCAGAAAGTCCCAGAGCTGGAGTTGGGGAAAAGGTCACCTGGCCACCAGCATGTTACCAACTACTGAGTGTGGGCTGCCCCTCTGTGACTCTGGCAAAGCAGTCAGGAAAGGCCCTGACGTGGCCCGCAGCTAACAGCAGCCCTCGAAACAGCTAGACAAGAATCCCTTGGTAGCTTTTCACTACCAAAGGGATGTGGCTGCCACTGAATTAGTAGTTTTAATCCTTTTGTATTGACTCACGGGAGCGTCTTATTATATCTCTAATAAACTTTCTTTGCTATGTTGCAAGTATTCCCCACCGCCCATAGCATGTCACTTGGCTTTATTAATGACTTTTTTACCATGTACAAGCTTTAAGCATCTGTGGAGTCGAACCCTCACACCCCTATAGATTCCAGGCTTTCCAGCTTGTCTTGGAAGGCCTCCTTGACGCCCAAGATCATAAAAAGGGTTTTTGGTTTGTTTTTGTTTTTGTTTTTGTTTTTATTAGTTTTGTAAGTTTTCAATTTTATGTCTCTAGTTTTCAGTCCGTATGTGCATAGGAAATGAGATGTGGCTTTAATTTTATACTTACGTACGTGACCCTCCTGGGGTCCCCGAACCATTCGCTGACCATCCCAACCCTCCCCCGCTAACTGAAGCATCCACTTGCAGGAGCCAAGGTGAGGTACACAAGAGTCTCAGGACTCTCCCTTATTTGCTCCTCAGGGACTGTAACTGGCAGCCTGTTGACAGTACCAAGTAGCCTTCCTCCTTCTCCGTCCTCGCCACACTTTTCTCAAGCACCCTCAGACTTCTTGATGAGCTTCACATGTACGTTGACTATAATGCTCACATTATATATTACTGTAGGAGATTAGCGAGCCCCGGGGAGCATGAAGTATTAGGATTTTATTCATTTGTTTTCATTGAAAGCTTTTCACTTTCCTTTATAGGCCTGGTTTTATGAATAGGAGTTCTTTTTTTGCTTGGAGCTGGGGTCTCACTATGCAGTCCCGGCTAGCCTGGAACTTTCTATCTATAACAGGATGGTCTTGAACTCACAGAGATCTTCCTAGCCTCTGAGTGCTGACTGAATATGCTACTATGTCCGGTCTGAAGAGGAACTGCTATACATTTAATCTTAAGAATTATAGGGGCAGCCGGGCGTGATGGCGCACGCCTTTAATCCCAGCACTTGGGAGGCAGAGGCAGGTGGATTTCTGAGTTCCAGGCCAGCCTGGTCTACAGAGTGAATTCCAGGATAGCCAAAAAAAAAAAAAAAAAAAAAAAAAAAAAGAATTATAGGGGCTAGAGAGGTGGGTTAGCAGTTGAGACTACTAACACT
This sequence comes from Mus pahari, assembly GCF_900095145.1. Classification (NCBI taxonomy): domain Eukaryota; kingdom Metazoa; phylum Chordata; class Mammalia; order Rodentia; family Muridae; genus Mus; species Mus pahari. Next base: position 32,867,617 of record NC_034609.1, read on the forward strand.
AACTTCTCTTGCAGAGGACCCAGATTCTATTCCCACCATCTGCACTGTCTGTAACTCCATTTCTGGGGATCTAATGTCCTCTTCTGTTCTCACCAGGAACTGCATACAAAGGTGCACCGATACACATGCAGGCTAAACACACATGCATACTTTAAAAAATAATAAAAAAAGAATGATTACTGGTGTACAGAAGAATTTATCTCTTACCAGACACTTTACCGAGCTTGCTTGCTAGATTTGCAACTGAACATCATGGATTTTTTTTTCCTAAACTTCACTTTTATCTTCAAATTTTTCTCAAGCCGGGTATGGTGGCACACTCCTTTAATCTAGCACTTTGGAGGCAGAGGCAGGCGTATCTCCTCTGTGAGTGGGAAGCCAGCCTGGTCTACATAGTGAGTTCCGGGACAGCCAGGGCTATGTAGTGAGACTGTCTCAGAGAGAGAGAGAGAGAGAGAGAGAGAGAGGAAGGAGAGAGAGAGAGAGGAGAGAGAGGGAGGGAGAGGGAGAGGGAGAGGGAGAGAGAGAGGGAGAGGGAGAGGGAGAGGGAGGGCTTCCTAGCTTCTGGTTAGTCTCCTTAGACAGAACTGCCTTTCAGAGCATCCTCCTTCCTAGATCTCACCACTAAGCACAAGCCCATTCTCTTGCTAGTAAGCTTTTCTCAAGTCAAAGGTATACTTATGTCACTGCCAGACGTGGGGGCACATACTTATAATCCTAACCCTCAAGAGGCTGAAGCAGGGGGATCATAAATTCAAGGCCAGCCAGGGATACAAAGGAAATTCAAAGCCAGCTTTGGCTAGACCTGTCCTTTATAGAAATGGATAATATATCCTCATATTAACAAATTTCCATATATGGAATAATCCTGTATTTGTGGAATAAATTCTACTTGATTATGATGTCACATTTAAAACATTTTTTATTAAATTTAAAGAAGCAAGATTAGTTTGACAGTTTAAATTTCTATCTCTCAATATCAATATCAATTTCTATCTGTCTACATTTATTTTTTGCTGGGAATTAAACCCAGGGCTTTGCACATAGTAGGCAAAAGCTCACCACCTGAGCTACAACCCCGCCCCTTGCACTCTTGTCTCTGACATATGCGATCCTAAGATGAGTGAGTCGCTTTCTGCCTCTTTGGGAGGCTTTGGAACAGTTCACATCTCATAGGAAACGGCTGTTTCTTTAAGATGACAAACAGCTCCAGTGTTTTCTCATCCTTGTGCCTACCTAGGTCTCTACCCAACCCACATTCTCAGACTTGTCTTTTTCCTATAATAATTTCTCCTTCATTCTTTCAAAAATGGCTGCGAGTGGCAAGCTTTTGTAATACTTTCCCGTCTGTCCAAAGATCGTTTGGACATAATCTCTAATGCTAGTCAGCTGGATGTACAAATCATCAACCCTGGGGTCTCTGAAAGCCTGGCTGCACCACTTTGTGCTGCTCAAGAACCAAAGCCCAGCAGGTGATGTCAATCTCTAGCCTGTGTTTCAGAGGTCAGAGGGCATCTCTTTTCCCTGGCCCCGGGGGGAGCCGGACAGACTAAAGATGTTTTCATTTAGTCTTTATCATACCTCTCAAGCTTGACAGACTTTTCATCCAAAGATCTATACTCAAGAATTTTTCTTTCATGACTTAACTCAATTTCTATTTTTATTCTATAGTATGGAGATGATATTAGAAGCTCTAGGTATTTTCTTGCAGTGTCTTCAGTCTTCTATTATATGTTCCAACCCTTCGCCTCCTGTATGCTAAATTATTTACATGAGCATCATGTGTGATCAATTCTGGGTTTCTGACTGACCTTTCTCCAGCTTGCTCAGGAGCAGCTTTCACGCCCAGTGAACACGGACTTATTTCTAACTTTGCCTGAAACTAGAGTGCTTTGGGAGTTAGGGAGACAAGTTTAATGGAGACAAGACCTGCCATCCAGACTAGAACCCTGAGCTATTCTAACTATGTGCCTCGATTTCCCCATTACTACCACGGGCTGATGACAAGATGAATAGTGGACTTCATGCATGATTTCAGCTGTCTAAGGACAGCTGTCTAAGGAAGATGTTATAGATACAGTGGAGCTGAGGAAATGGCTCACTTAGGAAAGCATCTGCCTTGCAAACACAAGGACCTGAGTTCAATCCCCCAGATCCCATGTAAAAAAGGCTGAGTGTTGCAGTGCTTGCTTGCAATCCTAGCATGGGGGAATCAGCGACAGGAAGATCCCTGTGGCCACTACACACACTTGCATGCATGTTCACACACATACACACACACACACACATACACACACATATCTTGGCAAACAGTCCTATTGATGAGAGTGTCCAGTGTGCTAGCCTCCTCGCAGGACAGTTGTATAGTGTCTATTTTGGTTTGGGCCATAGACTACAATCGCAATTCTAGGCCTTTCATCTATACACTTGCCAAAAGGTACTCAAAGATTGATGTGCCAAAGGGTTCAGTTCAGCTTTGTTTTAGAAAAGAACTACAAATAGTCCATGTGCCCATCCATCAAAAAGAAACTGACTAAATTCAAACAATTGAAAGATAGTGGAGGGCTGGTGAGATGGCTCAGTGGGTAAGAGCACCCGACTGCTCTTCCAAAGGTCCAGAGTTCAAATCCCAGCAACCACATGGTGGCTCACAACAATCCGTAACAAGATCTGACACCCTCTTCTGGAGTGTCTGAAGACAGCTACAGTATACTTACATATAATAAATAAATAAATAAATAAATCTTAAAAAAAAAAAAAGATATTAAAGAAAGATAGTGGAGAATGGACACGCATGTACCACAAGTAAATCTCTAAGACATCTTGAGTTTCAAAATCTATTGTTATGTCTTACAAATCCAACGCAACACATTTCCCTGTGGATCCATTTATAATTTGATAAAAGTTCTAGAAGGATGTGCACTTTTTGTCCTCTCTGAAAACTGGAGAGGGTACAGGGCTAGATGTAGGTGTCAAAGAGAAACACACACTTGCCGACAAGGTCTCAGTATAGAGAGAAGACAGACACAATGTTTATTTAATTTGAAAGTAATTTAAGAATAAGATAGACTGGGCTGGAGAGATGGCTCGGTGGTTAAGAGCACTGACTGCTCTTCCAGAGGTCCTGAGTTCAATTCCCACATGGTAGCTCGCAACCATCTGTCATGGAATCTGAAGCCCTCTTCTGGTGTGTCTGAAGACAGCTACAGTGTACTCATACATAAAATAAATAAATCTTTAAAAAATAAATAAATAAGATAGACTTGGAGGAGATGGCTCAGTAAAGTACTTAACCTGCAGGCATGATGACCCAGGTTCAATTCCCAGGAGTCTAGTTTTGAAAAAGTCAACCTTGAAAGTAGTCTTGTAATCCAGCATTGAGGAGAGAGAGACAGGGGAATCCCTGGGGCTTGCTGACCAGCCAGTCTAGGCAAATCAGTGAGTTGCAGTTTCACGAGAAAACTCTGTCTCAGAAAATAAACCAGAGAATGATTGAGGAAGGCACCCAGTGGTGACTTCTGGTCTCCACACACATGAGCATGCACATGCATATATCTGCATGCATGCACACATGCACACAGATAGAGGGCTGGGGGAGAATACAACAGATCTACAAATAAAGAATAAGGAAAAAATCCTCAACAAATTGTTACGTGAAGCACATCATTAAAACAGTGTGCAGCGACACTCATTTGTAAAAGGAAACTATCCAGATACGCACACAGGTATGCCTGGAACACTGACTCACAGCTACCAAAAACATTGGTAACACAGGGTGTCGTCACAGGGGAGGGACCCGAGTCACAGAAGACACAAGTGCATGCTCTTGAGGACCCTTAGGGACTTTCATCTTGAGACTATACTGGTTGATATATTTTTTTCTTTTGATCAGGACATTCTGCTAACTGAAAGTGAACATGCACTTTTAGCACATGAGTCCACTTATAACTGTAACTTTTATTCTCCTGCAGTAATTGTCTCTGAGGCTTACTGCCTCCGTCTGCTATCCTAAGCCTAGCCCTGGAAGCGTCCAGCCTCTGTACAATCTAATCTAGACCTAGAATGTTTTCAGCCACTGAGACTCACTGCGGAATATGCTCACCCCTCCCTAGTTCTCCCTGACCTCTGGTTTAACTCAGCTGCTGTGGCTCAAATTCCTCTCCAAGCTGACTGATTCAATCTGGCTTCTTTCTCTTGGCCTCTCCCGAATTGCTCTGCTTGGCCTGATACTAACTTTGGAAATCTGTTCCAATCTTCTAGTTCCTTCTCATTCTCTGGCTCATTCTGTCGTCTCCTGTGTTTAGCTTGTTCCTGCTCTGCAACCTGTGTCTGTTCAACTGTCCGTGTAAAACTGCCTCTTTCCTTTCCCTCCCTCTCTGAACTGCCCCTTACATAGCCTCCCTTTCCTGTCTCTTGAGAGTTGGGCAGATCCTATTCTATCAAATCTTTCTCTGATTCATCACTTTGTCTGCCCCTCAATTAGATATCACTTTTAAGCACAGGTGCTTCCTTCTACAAACTATGCCTTCATTGTTTGGGATTAAAGGTTTGCCCTAAGGGCCTGTCTGCATTCCAAACAGAGGGATTAAAGGTGTGTGCTAAGGCGGAGCCACACTAGAAACAGGGTTTTTTGTTTTGTTTTGTTTTGTTTTGTTTTGTTTCAGTAAATAGCACAATCTTTGGGTTCACAGTGTGATCGAATAACCTGCAAACATCTAGTAAGACTCTGAGGTTGACTTGAAAATTTCAAACAAAGCCAATTCATTATTTTTAAATGTCCCAGGACTCTGAGAACAAAGGAGACCACCCGAAGGTTCGAATCTACACTTCTCCGTGCATGACTCATGAGCATCAGGAGACCCTAAAGCGACTGTCTGAAGTCTGGCAAAAGGTTTCTGAACAGGATGACCTAATCCAGGAGCTTCGGAATAAACTGGCCTGCAGCAACTCTTTGGTACAAGCCTTACTTTGGAACCCTGTCCTACCAGACTCCCCCAGAGAGCCATGAGAAAGGGAGAAGGGGGAGTCACCCCCAACTCTTTAGCGAAAACTCCTCAAATGTCACATAAATTTGACCCTGCCTCTTGATCATATTCTTTGTGGCATATGTCCCCACCATATTCAAGTAAGTCAATATTCTAAAGAGGTACATTAAACACAAATTACATGTTCCTTAATTTCCCTTGAAGAATTCATACTTTCACCCACTCCACAAGAAACGTCCTTAGCCATCAAACACTCTTGGCCACTGGTAAATTAGGCACATTTCCCATAGCGTCCCCGAAGCCCACTTCCTAAACTGGACCTCATAAAGCATAGATGTTCAGAAAGGCTCCAAAAAAAAAAAAAAAAGAGGCCACTGGCAGAAGTGAGGCAAGCCACTCTGTGTGACTTAGACAACCTGATGAAGGATTAAGAGGGTGATTCCCTCTCCATCCCAAGCCCACAGGAAGGGCACTGTGAATTCTGCAGTTATACCACAGATCTGCACTGCAGGGAGGAAGCCCACTGCACACCCGAGCGTGTGTTACTGATCGATCACCCTGACTGGCCTCCTGCGATCTCTTGCAGGTTCTGGAGCGTGAGGAGGCGTTGATAAAATTGCAAGCTGAGTTTGCTTCCTACACAGCCACCCACAGGCATCCCCCTACCTCCTCAGAAGACTGTGAAGACATCACAAAGGTAGGGGGTTCCTTTTCTCTTCTGCGGGATTAGGTTGGGGGAGATTGCTTGCTTCTGGGCTTCTCTGGTTGGTTTTTTTATTTTGAAGATTGATTGATTTATTTATTATATGTAAGTACACTGTAGCTGTCTTCTGAGACACACCAGAAGAGGGCGTCAGATCTCATTACGGGTGGTTGTGAGCCACCATGTGGTGGCTGGGATTTGAACTCAGGACCTTCAGAAGAGCAGTCAGCGCTCTTAACTGCTGAGCCATCTCTCCAGACCCCCCCTTTTTTTGTTTATTTTGATAGTATGGTTTGTAAGTGTTCTATATTTGTGTAATATTGGCCAGCCCCACCAAAACAATACTGTGGATAATGTACTCCAGCCCAAAGACTGTGGCAACGTTAGGTAGACTGTAGAACTCATCCACCTTCTTACCCACTTCTAAGATTACATCCTAGCAGGATAATACTGTTGGCTTGACAGATTCGGATGCTAAAAACTTATAGAATTTGTCTAGAGATGAAAATATGGGGAAACTTATCAATACAAGCCCATTAGTCTTTTTCTTTCTTATTCTGTAACTTCAAAGCAGTATCAAAACTTGGTCTAAGGAAATGACTCAAGCACTTAAGAACTCTCAAGTTGCAAAGGACCCAAGTTCAGATCCCAGCACTTATAATATCAGATGGCTCATAACCTCCAGTAACTTCAGCCATCGGAGTGTAAACCCCACGGGCACTGCCACTCACATGCACTTGCCCACACACAAACTCACATGCACACACGTAAAGTATTTTTAGGAGCGCTCTCTCAAGTTGATTCTAAATAATAAACAAGAAGTTAAGCCACGTAAACAAATCGCAAGTTTTGATGGACCAGGAGTCAAAATGTAGACCCAGAGGTGAGTTCTTGAGTCTGTAATACCTAAACATGATGTCTATGACAGAACCAACTTAATAATATTGAGGAGAATACATGCAAGCTTGCATGGGTCTGGATGGAGATGGAGCATACAGTTAAGAACAGCGAAGGGGCTAAGAAAGGAAACAACACAGGGGCTCTCTAAGGGGACCTCTAGTGGTCAGGGTCCCCAGCGGAGGAGCTAGAGAAAGCCCTATAGGTGGAACAACAATATGAACTAACCAGTACCCCCCAGAGCTCGTGTCTCTAGCTGCATATGTAGCAGAAGATGGCCTATTCAGCCATCATTGGGAAGAGAGGCCCCTTGGTCTTGCAAACTTTATATGCCCCAGTACAGGGGAAGGCCAGGGCCAAGAAGTGGGAGTAGGTGGGTAGGGGAGCAGGGGTGGGGGGAGGGTATAAGGAGCTTTCAGGATAGCATTTGAAATGTAAATAAGGAAAATATCTAATAATAGTGATAATAATAATAATAATAATAATAATAATAATAATAATAAAGACTTTGCAGTCCCAGCAGCTAGGATGACTGTGGTATGGATACTGAGCTTTGAGGATCATCCTTAAAACAATGAATGTCATTCCTGTCTGTTTAAATGGTGGCGGTCACATCCGGACCTGCAACACCATCTGTTGTATGACAAGCCTTTTCCTGGGGAGACACAACATACCTATCTCACCTGGGCATCTCAGTTCAGATAGGGGATACCGTTGACAAAAATGTGGAGACCACCAAGGTTCAGCTTGGTGCGTCAATGTGTTCTCCTAGGGTTACGGAATGCGCTCTCTTAGGGTTACTTACCAGAATGTGGGTGAGGGGTGCCTTCCAGAAGCAGAAATGTCTCAAAGCTAGCTGCTTGCCAAAGCTTACCCCAGCATGGGTGACAGCTGGAGGTCACCGCACAGCCTGCAGGCAGCGCGACAGGTTGGAGAGCATCCTTGCCAGGGAGTCAGCTGATCTATGATATCTCAGCTAACTTCTGCTTCTTCCGGGCCACAAGGTCTTTGTAGGTTGTCTTGTCTAAAGAGAGACCCTTGGCTGCCTTTTTTCTTTCTTTGGAGGGGAGGGGCCTGGTGAATCAGGTCGGTTTCAGGGACTGCCATCCGGAAGCTAGTCTGAGGTGTTGACCTTCTATTCTAAGAAGCTTCCCTTCATGGTGTATAATGTTTCAATCTCAGAGGAAACAACTACATAACATTGTCTCATCAATAGCCACTTTGAAATAATGCCTGCTTCTCTGAGAGAGATGGGGAGAAGGGCAGAGGGGGAGAGGGGGAGGGGGAGAGGGAGGGAGAAGAGGAAGAGGGAAAGAGGGGAGAGAGGAGAGAGGAGAGAGACAGTGTATTACTTTTCTCCTTACTGTGACCAAAATACCTGGCAAGGCACACCTTAAGGGCTTAAGGGAAGAAAGGCTTATTTTGACCCACACTTTGAGAGTGTAGCCATGTGTCAATGCATCTGGTGGCAGGAACATGGGGTGCCGGGCCACATTGTATCCAGTCAGGAGGCTGAGAGAGATGAATGTTAGAGCTCAGCATGCTCTCTTCTTTGCATTCACTCCAGAACCCCAGCCCAACATCCCCAGTGGGTCGGCCATCTTAACTGAGCCTTTCTGAAAACAGTCACATAGACGTTCCCAGAGGTTTGTGGATCTTGTCGGGCTGACATAAAGTGTAGCTGTAACAACCTTTCTCCCACTATTTTGTATTTTCTATCCAAACTTACCCCCACCTTGTCCAGATGTGCTGTCAGTAGTGTACACCAGCTTCTCCCAGAAACCTCTTCTTCCCACAGTTGGCACGGGTTGCTGTATGTCTTTGAAGCCCCACACAGGGTCACTGGGTGACTGTCCTGCATTTCTCCAGCTGTCACCTCTGTCTTTATGCTGCAGCTCTCCCTACTGACTTAAAAGATCACCTAACAATTCCCTCAGGACCCTGGATGCCAGGTGGTCCCTTTCCAGCCTCGGCCCTACCCTCTGCCTCTGGGAAGGCAGTGTCTTCTGTAGAATGAAAGGAAATATTTGAAGAAACCCTGTCCCCAGCACAACGGAATGGACCAGAGTTTTTCTACTCTTCCCACTCCTCCTCCACTGTTCCCATGGTAACCCTTCAGTCCTCCTCTTTGGCCTCCATCTAGTTCCCTGTTTGTGGCCCAGCTCTCCTGTAGGTATCCCAGCATGCCTTCCTCGATCCTTCTCCAGGAAGTCCCTATGTGGAGATCTCCTTCCCGCCATACCCTGTGCACACTACCATGCTTGCTTTGCTCTGTGGTATCTTCCATAGCCCTCAGCAACCTCTGGCCAGCTCTGTAGATCACTCTTAACATCACTGTCTCTCACTGCTTAAGACCAGCTTCCCCAGGCAAGGATTTGTGTCTGTGTTCTATGCTCCACTCTCCCTGGTACCTATGATGGTTCCTAGCTGGAAACTCCATTAAATATATTGTTGCCAAGATGGCATTCTGTGCGAACATGGTAAGTCTTCCATTCCCTCTCAAGATGAGTTATTTTCAATGTCTGTCAGATTGAGATAAAACACATTGGTGGTTAGTATAGTCACAAGATTAGGCAACAGTTGCCACTGTCTGAGGAACTCCAGCTACTAGCCACCTTTCCCCTGTGCCCTCACTGGCCTCTTGATACTGTCTTCTCTGCCATCTGTCCCCAGGTGGTTGTTCTGTGGACCTTTTGCCTTAGGGAAAGCAACCCTCCAAGGGTTAAAGAGGTGGTTGAGTCAAAAGTGCTTGCTATGCAGGCATGGGTGTCTGACTCTGACACCAAGCACTCATATGAAAAACGGAATATGACGTTATATGTCTGATCTCAGAACTGAGGAAGCAGAGACAGTTCTTGGGAACCAGTCTAGCTAAGTGGGCGAGATTCAACGAGAGACCCTGTCTCAAAAATAAATTACAAACAAACAATATGGAGAATGAGTGAGGAAGACACCAGAAATCAACCTCTGGCTCGTGTACACACACACACACACACACACACACACACATGCGTGCACACACATGCACACACTAAAGAAATAGAAAACATGGAAAGAAGGAAGGAAGAAAGGAAAGGAAAGGAAAGGAAAGGAAAGGAAAGGAAAGGAAAGGAAAGGAAAGGAAAGGAAAGGAAAGGAAAGGAAAGAAGGAAAGAAAAGAGGGAGGGAGGAAGGAAGGAGGGAAAGAGGGGGGAGGAAGGGAAGGAGGGAGGGAAAGAAGGAAAGGAGGAAGGGAGGAGGGAGGGAGGATGAATGGGAGGAGGGAGGGAAGGAGGAGGGATGGAGTGAGGAATGAAGGAAGGGATGGAGGGAGGGAGGAGTTTGGTTCCTGTGTCCCCCCATCCTGCTCTGCTTCCTTCAGATCCTGAAGCACCTGCAAGAGCAGAAAGACAGCCAGTGCCTGCACGTGGAAGAGTACCAGAACCTTGTGAAGGACCTGCGCACGGAGCTGGAAGCTGTGTCAGAACAGAAGAAAAAGATCATGAAGGGTAAAAGAGGCCCGTGAGCTGCAGCCAGGGAGATGCAGAGGGCACCTGGCCTCTGAGGGTTAAGCATTGCTGTCTTACCCACACTAGACATGATGAAGCTGGAGCTAGACCTGCACGGGCTGCGGGAAGAGACGTCCTGTGTCATCGAGAAGAAGGACAAGGAGACTGTCTTCCTGCAGTACCGGCTGCAAGATCTGCAGCAACAGTACACAGAGTCACAGAAGCTGTCCCTGAAGAAGGACAAGGTGAGCTAGCCCTTCGCGGGTCCTGATTGGAGCAGCCAAGGGGGGCAGGGTGAAGCCAGTCTTGGCCAGGAGCTTCCCCTGCCTCAGGCGGATGGATGCTTTAGAGACCAAGGACTCCTCCAGCCAGGCATCACTCACACAACTTTCCAATAACGAGTGAGAACTGGGTGTGAAGCTGGGCAGGGCGGTGTGAATGCCTGCAACCCCAGCATTTGGGAGGCTGGGGCAGAGGGATTACAAATTCAAAGCCAGCCTAGGCTGCATAATGATCCCCTGTGTCAAAAACAAATCACCTGCACACACACACACACACACACACACACACACACACACACACGCACACGCATGCACACACGCACACGCACACAGTGATCTTTTGCATATATTAATCTGAGCATATGGAACACTAGTGGAGCCATGCTGTAGCCTACGAGGTCTATAGTCAACATTATAAACCGGTTCCTGGGAAAGCTGAGAACCAGTTGCCAAGAACTGGAGGATGTTTGAAACCAGTACAAGCCTTAATGGTCAGCACAATCCAAACCCTGTACTTTCCTTGGTGCTATGAAAAAGAATAAGTCAGGCTGGAGAGATGGCTCAGCAGTTAAGAGCACTGACTGCTTTTCCAGAGGTCCTGAGTTCAAATCCCAGCAACCACCTGGTGGCTCACAACCATCTGTAATGAGATCTGATGCCCTCTTCTGGTGTGTCTGAAGACAAGTGCAGTGTACTCATATAAATAAAATAAATAAATCTTTAAAAAAAAAAAAAGAAAAATAATAAGTCGACTTTTCATCATTAAAACCTCTTGTGTTAAAATAAGGCTGAAACCCTGCCTGTCAAAATAGAAGCATCCAGAAAAGTGGAGCAATAAAAAAAAAAAAGCAAAGAGTCTGTAGGTGCGTTCATTCAGCCTAATTTTTTTAAAGATGTATTTATTTTATTTCTATGGGTGCACTGTAGCTGTCTTCAGATACACCAGAAAAGGGCACCAAATCCCATTATAGATAGCTGTGAGCCGCCATGTGGGAATTGAACTCAGGACCTTTGGAAGAGCGGTCGGTGCTCTTCACCGCTGAGCCATCTCTCCAGATACCTCATTCAGCACTCTTGAGTGCTTACGATAAGCTAAACATGGTGCTATGCCCTGACACACACACCATGAGACATGCTCCCACTCTGGTCTCACGGCACTCACACCATACGTTGCACACGGAGATGGGTCCCAGGGAGTAACGAAATTAACATGTAAATCCTGAAGGAGCTGCAGCGGAGACTGACAAACTCCTGAAACCACTTGGTGGCTGTTGTACTGGGTTGTCCTGGAGAACCTCTCTGGTAAGGTGACACTGGGCAGAGATTGGAACGCAGGGACAGAACGACCAGGTTGACCCCATGGTGTCATGGCTAATACTCTGAGAGAGAGCTGAAGGCAGGGTTCTTAAGGAAGAACAGCCCAGACAGAGGGCACAGCAAGCACAAAGACCCCTTCCAGGTCCAGGAGGCTAGCTGAAGCCGAGAAGGGTGTGGTTTTCTGGGTGCAAAACCAGACAGGTAGCCCAAGTAGGACCAGATCATGAGCCTCCTGGGATGTGGCTATAAAGACTTGGGCCTTTTTTCCAGCAGAGAGTTTTGAACACTGGTAGCTCTGGCTTGTGCTCTGAAAGTTGCCATCTGGCTACTTCAGAAAAAAAAAAAAAAAAAAAAGCCTGAGGGAACCCAAAATGGCATAGCAAGGAGCACAGGTAGACTTCTTGGGACATCCCAGCACTGCGTGCCAGTGGTGTGCACGGAGATCCCGAATAGCTTTGTAACGGGACCCGTGGCTTGGTACTTGAGCCTCCCCCAGTGTCTCTTCTTTGGCCTCCTCAGTTGCTCCAAGACAAGGATGAGAGGCTGCACGAGCTGGAGAAGAATCAGACGCAGGTGCAGAACAGCCTCCGGGAGAAAGAGGCAGAGCTGGAGAAGTTACAGAGTACGACCAAAGAACTGGACGCCAGCCTCCAAGAAGCTAGGCATAGCACAACCAAAATAGACTGCGAGGCCCTACGGGCGGAGATCCAGAAGCTAAAGGAGAGTCTTGAGGAGACCAGGGAGCAGCTGAAGGTGTCAGGTGAGACCCAGGGCTCACACTGCCCCCACCACACTTCTGACCCTCTCTCTCCACACCCACATGGCTTCATTGTAGCTCCCAGAAGTTCCCTCAACTCTCCTGAACTCTCGCCTCTTAAACCCAGAACCCCTCTGAAGCCCCTGCTCCAGCCTCCTGGTCCCACCATTCCCTCCACCACCTCAGATGAATGACTGCCCCAGAGAGGACAGGGCTCTGCGTTTGCTTCCTGACACGATGTTTTGGCTCTGTCTTCTCCAGGCCCATCACATATCTTCGCTCTCCCTCCCGCTCCCTCGTTTTCAATCCTACCCTGTCCTTCCGGCTTCTACACACCCTCTGTTCTATAGTGTGTGCTCCCCTCTCTGAGGAAACTGCTTTCTCCGCTCACCAAGCTCTTCTCAACCTTGGGTACAGGGTTTCTTTGGGATGATGACAGTGTTTAGGGGTAGTTTGGGGGTTTTTTGGTTTGTTTTCGTTTTTCAAGACAGGGTTTCTCTGTGTAGCCCTGGCTGTCCTGGAACTGTCTTTGAAGACCAGGCTGGCCTCGAACTCACAAAGATCTGCCCGCCTCTACCTCCTGAGTGCTGGGATCAAAGGCGTGTGCCAACACACTTGGCTCGGTGACAATGTTCTTATCTTGATAGTGAGACAACCTTGAGAGCTCATAAAACTCATTGCATTGGCCACTCCAAAGAGGTACCTTCAACACTAGGTGAATTGGATGTAAATAGAAGATCCAAAACAAGGTTCCTCTCTCTCTAGCTCTGCCCTGACAGGGTTAGCCACCCACACTCACCCCTTGGCTATATAGAATTAGCCCTCAGTCTGACACAGACCTCACACATATTTCCTTGTCTCCACGCCCCGACCCGAGTCCTCCATCCCAGCAGGCACTGCGCCCACCCTCTCTGGTTCCATAGGTCACTGTTTTCATGAGCTCCCTCCTCAGAAACTTTGCAGCTGTAACCAGCCCTGCCTTGGAGGGCACAGCATCTCCTCAGCACCCCTCCCTCCTCAGCTGCTCCAAACTAGAAAATAATCTCATCTGTGCTTGTTTTTATTTTCTCCTTTTTACAAAACGTCTGATTCCTTCTTTGGTGACACCATCTTTTCTTCCCAGTATACCAGACCAGGGCACTTCAAGGAAGGAATGGGAGGATTGTGTTTAAACAAGAGTAGGGTGAGAAAACACACTCAACCAAAAAAAAAAAAAAATTATATATATATATATATATATATATATATATATATATATATATATATATATAGTAGGTGTGTATTATGTGTATAATATATATCTGAATATACATATATATATATATATATATATATATATATATATATATATATATACACACACACACATACACATACACACACACACACATATCCCCAATGACAGTTCAACCAGGTCTCTTTCCTCAGCGGAAGCAGGGGGATAGAAGGTTATTGCTGGAAGTCTTTTCCAATCGAATACATTCCTGTTTGTTTGTCTTCATTTATTTGAGACATTGTCACACTACATGGCTTTGACTGGCCTAGAACGCACCGTGTAGACCAGGTTGGTCCCCTAAGGCTCTTCCTGCCTCTGCCTCCAGTTTACACCACCGTGCCCAACTTTGCCCTGGGACTTTCCCCTACACGGGTCTCTGGTTACTGCCTCCCGTCTCTCAGCATCTCTCTCAGGCCGTCGTCAAGCTTCTGATCGCCCTCCGCTGACCTACCTTCTTGCCCAGCTGCAGCCTCCCATTCTCCATCCAGCTTAACCAGTCATCCCTCTCCCGCTAGCTCTTTGCGACACATTTGTTCCGCCGATCCCCTCCCTAGAACAACCCCCCCCCCAAGTGTGCACCAGCCTCTCTCCCCCCTCACCAGTCCATCCACATCCGTCACAGCTGAGTCCAGGGACAGGGTAAGTTTAGCACGGCAGAGTTCTCAGGCCGGGATGTAGCTTGGCGGCAGAACATGTGCTGTGCTTTGCGTGTGCTTGGTCCCCAGCACCAATGAATGAATGAATGAATGAATGAATGAATGAATGAATAAATGACATTCCTGTATTCTCTGTAATAGATGGATAATCATAATACTCACCAGACTAAACTCCTTGAGGACCGGGATGAGTCCCTACTGGCAGACCGAGCTACACAGGAAACGCTGAACAGTTTCTAGCAATTCGTTTTGTTTTAGTCAGGGCTAACGGGTAGTTGAAGGCAGACAATTTAGCAGAGCTCCAGACGGCATCAGGAGAGGCGAGGACAGGCCGAGAACTGAAGTCCGTATCAGGATAGAGAGTGAGTCTTTAGTGAGCCCTGACCAAAGCGTCCGATGCCCTCCCTCCCACACGGGACCCTCCTCGGCTTCTTCAGATCAGAATCTAACCCAGTGTAAGGAGGAAGCACGCCTCTCTGCCAGCAACCTAGAGGATGCTCATCGGAAAATCGAGAACTGCCTTCTCCAGGACAAGCGGAAGGAAGATGTCATTAGGGATCTGCAGAGCCAGTTGCATAAGCTACAGAAGGAGTCTTCGGAAACTGAGGATGAACGAAAACACAACAGGTACCCTGGCCCCGGCCCCCAGCCCCACAGGTTGGCAGCGGCCCAGAAGGAGACTCATAAGATGGCAGGCCCTAGGGTGGGACCATCTCCACAGCCCATCACCACAGGCCCTGAAGCTCTTCCTGTGATCACCTCGCTGTAGGCAACAGCTACAGGAACTGAGTTCAGAACTCAGTGAAGGCCAGAGAAGGCTCTCGAATGCAGAAAAGGAAAAGTTGCTGCTTCAGAAGACACTGAATGAAGATGAGAAAAAAATAGATGAGCTGCTTCACAGTGCCCAAGTCTCTGAACAAAAGGTGAGAGAGCAGGCAGGCAGCCTAGACTGCCTGGGACCAAGGAGTTCGGTCTGTATAACTTTCCAGAAATTTGTGTTAGACCGCTGTGCCAGCCGCTTACGAAAAACCGGTTCCCATGGCCAATAGTAAGTGCTTTCAAAGATTTTGTTTAAAAATAACCAGAGGACAATGCAGGTTGCCATATCGGTTACTTGGTTGTCATAAAACAGCAACACCAAGGAAACTACTTATTCGGGTTTATGGCCATCAGGGGGTTCGAGTCCCATCATGGCGGCGGGGGGTGGGGGTGGGGATTGGTAGGCATGCTGGCTGGAACAGGATGCTTCGAGGTCTCAACGTGAGCCGCAAGCACAAAGCAGAAATAGGACAAGGCCTTACATTCTCAGAGCCCATTCCCGGTGACACACTTCGTCCAGCAAGGCCACACCACTTAACCTTCCCCTGAAAACAGTGCCAACAACTGGGGACCTGGTATTCACATGCAGGAGCCTATGAAGGACCTTCTCATCCAAGCCACCAGAGCTGGCTCCTTCATCTGCTTATCTGCAGGAAATGCTCACCTCCTGACCCTACCGCTCTTCTGATGATGATCGCAAGGCTGCCTTTGTCCATCGATTGAAAGTCTCTGATTCCCCAACGCATCCTTTTTATGCTTTCTAAGATTTGCTCCCCCACCCCCACCCCCCGTCCCCTGCCCTCCAGGCCCGGCTCAATCCGGCCCATAGGTTCTTTATTATTTGTTTCTCATTACAGATGGTTGTGAGCCACCATGTGGTTGCTGGGATTTGAACTCATGACACCTGGAAGAGCAGTCGGTGCTCTTAACCGCTGAGCCATCTCACCAGCCCTTGCTTTTCATTCAAAGAAGTTTATATGGGAAGAGTTGGTTAAATGGGCAAGAAGGTCGCCGTTCTAGCAACTGGACCCCTTACATAAATTGGTTTAGTTATTACAGAGCATTGAAGCAGATGTTCCTACCGTATTTGCTGAGCCCCCTCCTTTGTGTAGAACTGTCTGGATTTCTTTCCCCAAATATAATAGTATGGAACTGTCTCCCCACCCCCACCCCCACCCCCACCCTTTCAGCAAAGGGAGCTAACAAACTCCATAAGGAAGCTAGAGGAGGAACTTCAGGAGATAAAAGGGCTCTTGGAGGAGAAGCGAGAGCAACTGAAGAAGAGTAAGGAGCAGGAGAAAGCGCTGGAGGGAGAGATCGAGGCTTTGCGGCAAGAGGCGAAAAGGAAAGAGAAGATGGTGAGAGACTGAGAAAGGACCTGGGAAGGTCAGACCGTGCATGGAGGGTGGGGGGAGGCCAAGAGGGTGGCAGCCAGCCAGCCAGGGAGCTCAGAGCTCAGCAGAGGGGAGCAGTCAAGAGGAGGGGGGGCCACAGGGCAGAGGAGGGGAGGGGAGGGGGGGAAGGAGTTTCAGATTAACTCCTGTCTGGGGGCATGGGGTGGGCTTCCCTATTGAATGGGGGAGCAGGCCAAGGAGCATATGAGGAAGCTGGAAGAAGAGAAGGAGAACCTGCAGGCGGAGTTGAACTCCTGCTCTTCACACCTCGACTCCTCCCTCAACAAATACAACTCCTCCCAGAAAGTCATCCAAGAGCTGAACATGGAGGTGAGTTGAAGCAGCTGCCCCAAAGAGGGGATCCTCGACTTCATACCCGTGTGTGTCTCTGTCTGTCTGTCTCTGTCTCTCTGTCTTTCTCTCTCTCTTCCCTGGCTACAGGCCCTGAGGCCCTGACAGCTCATCCCCTGTCTTTTGACGGGTGAGGGAGGTGGCTACAGAAGCTGGTATCTGAGGTGGGGCATGGGGATTTCGGTTAGGTTCTTCCCGTAAGTAAAAGGTTTCTTTTCGTACTTGGGGAACCCCTGCCCCCAAACTACCTGGAATTTTCCACCAAATCTTCCACCATTCCAAGTTAGACAAAGAACTCTGAATGCCGTTGTTTGGAGCCACTTGAGAACATCGTCAAACCTAATTGGGAAGCACAGAAAGGTGCCAGGCGAGGGGGCCCTTTCTTCCAGGAGCTGCTCTTGAATTTGCTCACTCTCTTTATGATGATGTTCCCTCCCTCCACTTCCCTCTTAACAGCATATACATCACTGTGGTCCCCCATTTACAAAGGAAAGAAAGGCTGAATCCCAGGGCCACTAATTAGTAAGTGATGGGACCAACGAGTGTTTGAACCCAGATCATCCAAACTCTAATGCACGCCCTTTTTCTCCAGCACACACGGTGATGCTTCTCCCAGTGGAATATATTTATACCTTTCTGGACAAGAAAAAAAAAAATATATGTAGTTCTTAGAAGACCAGTCTCTTGAGCTACAAATGAAAACCCAGGCCTCCCTTAATCTTTCATAATACAAAAAGATCCGAAATGGCAGGACGACTCTAAGCTTAAATTGAGCGCTTCCCAACCGCACTCTGTGACACACTGTGGTAGCAAGAAGGTCACGCGTCTGAGTCAGTGATGACGTGACNCCCCCCCCCCCAGGGCCATATCTTGCTTGCCCCTGGGAACTGAGGAACTGACCTTGCACTTGTAACAGACACTAACTAATTTTGAGTTTACGCAGTGTGCGGTCGTGGGAACTGGAATCTTGTCCTCCAGAGCAGCAAATCTGGAGGTCTTGGTCACTCAGCTTCCTGGGCAGCTTCCTCCCGTCTAAGGAATGCTGCCGAAATGTTCAGTATGAGCCTGATGCCAAAAGATAGCCATGTAGATCTAGAAGTGAGAGCGCCAGTATGGGGGGTGGGGGTGGGGGGGAAGGGGTGGGGGTGGTAAACATTTTCAACATTTTTTTTTAAGAGGGGGCCGTCGTTGAGAGTCAAGGTAGAGCCACCTTTGTTTCCAATGATTTATTTTATGTCTATGAGTATACTGTAGCCGTCTTCAGACACACCAGAAGAGGGCATCAGATCTCATTACGGGTGGTTGTGAGCCACCCTGTGGTTGCTGGGAATTGAACTCAGGGCCTCTGGAAGAGAAGTCAGTGCTCTTAACCGCTGAGCCATCTCTTGAGCTCATTTTCAACTTTTTTTATTTTTTTTATGTTCAACTTTTGAAAAAAGCATTTCCCGTAGATGTGATAGATCCACCGGATTGATAGTAGCTATCAGAAATGGGCTTAAGTTTGCTTTCTAAAGATGTACTTCCTTTCATCAATATTCTATATTCTATTTTGGAATTTTTTTGCTATTCGAAAACAAGGAACTATGTATTAAGAACTTTTGAATTTATTTGACTGTCTCGCGTCCCCACTGTATTTTATAATTTTTAATAGTGATATAAAGCCTCATTCATTTGTATATATTAATTCTATGAACATCTTAGTAAGCTCGCTTATGTGCTACAGTCGGCCTTCCGTTCACTCTCACAAGGTGTGCGATTGTGTACATGTGTCTCAGGCGCTAGGGATGAAGCCCCAGGCCGTCTGTACACTAGGCCCGTGAACTCATTTATCTTGAGGCAGGGTCTCACTAGCCCAGGCTGGCCTCAAACTCACGGCCCTCCCACCTCTATTTCCTACATACTGGGATTAAAGGCATGCGCCACACCTCCAAGCTCGTGGGTCGTTTTTTAGCAAGATAATTAGACCATTTGTAAACAACACGGTTCTCTAAATATTTCTTTGTAATATTTATCTTTGTTTTATTCATCTTGCCTTATCACATTGGGCAGTATCTTCAGTTTGATGATGGGCTGCAGCGCTAGTAGGCATCTCGTCCTTTGCTCTTAAGGCCACACACCAGCTTCAGTACAACGTGCCCAATGGGCTTAGTGCCGCCTTTATCGGCTTCCTTCGGTTCCTCGGTTAGAGGTTTGTCAGTATAGGTGTTGAATTCTGTCGAGTGCCTACTTCTTATGGTCAAGGTAATACCATCTTTCTCCTTAACTCAGTACTATAGCAGAGGTAATCATAGTTGTGACTCCTCTTTGTGTTTCTAGTTCTCTCTCTCTCTTGGTTTTTCGAGACAGGGTTTCTCTGTATAGCCCTGGCCGACCTGGAACTCACTTTGTAGACCACAATGGCCTCAAACTCAGAAATCTGCCTGCCTCTGCCTCCCAAGTGCTGGGATTAAAGGTGTGTGCCACCACCACCTGGCTCTCTCTCTCTCTTTAAGATTTATTTTATTTATTATATGTAGGTACACTGTAGCTGTCTTCAGACGCACCATAAGAAAGCAGATCTCATTACGGATGGTTGTAAGCCACCATGTGGTTGCTGGGATTTGAACTCAGGACCTTCAGAAGAGCAGTCAGTGCTCTTACCTGCTGAGCCATCTCGCCAGCCCACAGAATTGTTTTTAAAAAAAACAAAAACAAAAACAAAAAAACTGCCAAGGTTGTATCCAGTAAGATCCCCACCCCTTGCACGGTACAAAATTTGAATCTCTAACTAAACAGTATAACTTTTCATTCGACCGAAAGCTTACGGTTTATTACCCAACTATTGCAGGCCTACGGTTTATTACACGACTATTGCATGCCTATGGTTTATTATCCGACTATTGAATGCCTACAGTTTATTATCCGACTATTGCGGGCCTATTTTGTGTTGGGCTCTGAGGTCCAACAAGGACTCAGAGGTGACCAAAACACATATAGGGCTGGGTAGGCAGAATGCTAAATCATATCTATGAGCTGGAGTTGGGTTCTAGATCTGCATGTGTGCTGGTGCACATGGGTATTCATGAACATCTATGTGTGTGTATGTGGAGACCAGAGGACAACTTCAGGTAATTCCTCGTCTGTCATCTGTCTTTTTTTTTTTTTTTTTCTGAGACAGGGTCTTTCAGTAACCTAGAAATCACCAAACATGCTAGTCTGCTTGGCCTGTGAATCCCAGAGGATTACTTATTTAACCTCCCCAGCACTGGGATTATAAGAGCATACTGCCATACCCAGCATCATTTTTAAAAATTTTTATGTAAATGTATGTATGGTTTGGCTACTTGTATCCCTGTGAACCACATGCATGCAATGCCTACGGAAACCAGAAGAGGGCATCAGATCCCCCAGGACTGGAGCTACAGATGGTTGTAAGCCACTATGTGAGAACCAGGAATTGAACTTGGGTCCTCACTGGGCCATCTCTCCAGCCCTGAGACCCATCTTTTTAAAACAGGTTCTATGAACCTAACCCAAGTCCTTGAAAGCACCGAATGGACCGAGCTATCTCCCCAGCGCTGTCTCCCCAGCCCAGATAGACATCTTTGCATCTGTGAAACATATCTCATCTACTTAGCAGGTCCCGGAGCTTTTTTTATATTGGCGATATGATAGCCATAAAGGGAAATGAAGCTGGAGAGATACCGAGCAGCTTCGAAAGGGGCTCTGCTCTTCCTATCAGGGAGGTGGAGATGTGCGCATGCACATCAGCAGCTATACCAGAGAGCCCAATTCCTGTTTGCCTCCTACAGTCGCGCATCTGTGCATGCCAGGAACAGCCTTGATAGTGATGTTCTTGTTCCCTAAAGATAGCCCGCCAGAAAGACTCCATCATGATTCTGCAGACACAGCTGGATTCGGCTATCCAGAAAGAGAAGAACTGTTTCCAGAACATGGTCAGTAAAGAGGCTTACGAGGAACTTGTGCGGAAGTCGGGCAACTGCCAGGACGACCTGACACAGGCCCTGGAGAAGGTGAGGCCACGCCCACTCTCTGCCAAGGAAGCAGTCAAAGAAACTCCGGGGCTACGAGTGGCCAGGAGTCCATTTCTTATATGACTGACACTCTTCAGTGCTTTTTAACCCTTGCCCGGACAGGGCTGTCTGCCCAACGAAGAAGGCCTATGTTCTCTTAGTTTTATATGTTGGTGTCCTTGTCTTCGTTGTAGGGTGGCGGAGATGGTAATCTCGACCCAGTCTTCCCACTCACTGGTGATTCACAGACAGGGTTTTTCCCAAAGTCTGGATTGTCAGGGGAATCCATGCCCCGTCTCTGGCGGTCATGTCTACAAATCAGTGTGAAAAAAAAAAAAAAAAAAAAACTGGAAATGGAATGAGGAGGGGGTGAAAGACTGGGAAGAGAGGTGAATGCCACTCGCTCTCCCTCCCCTTCCCTCTGGACCACCTGCAACCTGACCATGGGCACCACCACAGAGAGGGCCTGGGACCTTCTGTTCTAAAGACTCAGCAGAGAAGCCCAAGGGTCCTGGAAGCCACTCTAATCCACTCTGTGTTTTCTGCTGAAAGCTCACTCACGCAACCTCCGAGACAAAGAGTCTGCAGCGCAGCTTGCAGCAGACCCAAGAGAGGAAAGCTCAACTGGAAGATGAAATCGCGGCTTACGAGGAAAGGATGAAAAAGCTCAATATGGAGTTAAAAAAACTGCAGGGCTTCCAACAGCAGAGCGAGCTAGAGGTGAGAGGCTGGGGCTGGGGGGGGGGGGACGCTCGCTCGGGCTCCCTTCCTATTAGAGGTCCACAAGGTCACCTTTTGCAGGCAGAATTATTTAGCACTCAGCCATACCCTTTGGCTGCTGGGTTCACTCCACCTTCTCTGCTTCGGGACTGACGACTGACAGGCAGGCAGGCAGGCAGGAAGATCAGAGCAGGGGCGCCCCCTGCTGGTCACTGGAAATTAAAGGCATACACCCCTGCACTCCCCCCAAGCCAGTCTTCTCCTTGCCTGGTCCCGTCCCTACTACCCCTCCCCAATCCCTTCACTTTGCACTCCTGAGTAGGTGCACAACTTTGACAAGAAACTGGAGGAGATGAGCAACCAGGTGTTGCAGTGGCAGAGGCAGCACCAGAGTGACCTTAAGATGCTGGCAGCTAAGGAGACACAGCTCCGAGAATTCCAGGAGGAAATGGCTACTCTAAGAGAGAACCTCCTTGCAGATGAGAAGGAGGTGGGCACTGTTTGGATTCTGTCACTTCCTCTCCACCCCTACTGACTGGGCAGTTTGGGGTGATGGAAGGAACAGGTGTACACACACACACACACACACACACACGCGCGCGCGCATGCACGCACACATACATGCACATACTCATACATGAACACACATGTGCGCGTGTGTATATACACACACACACATGCATACATTATTCAGCAGGGAGCAGAGTCTGGATACTTCTGGGTCACCTCTAATCAAGACAAAGCCTTGTCCCAGCAAAAGACTGGGACATCAGTTTCCACTCACAAAGATGCCCGCCTCCCCCCACCCACCCACCTACCTTCCCTGGTTTGCTCCCCTCTGAGCATGTCCTGCTAGTTTTTGCCATCCAGGCGGTTAAGAAGCTTTCTAGACAAGCCACATATCCAGCAATCAGAGCAGGGACATCCATGGCAGGAAGTCTTGGGACATCTTAGGGTGACCACAGGGCCCTTGCTCAAATGAAAAAGAAGTGCCTCTTCTTACTGGTTGTCTTCTTCTGTTGGCTGTGATGATGGCTCAGAACACTGCTGTTTTAGAACAAGTCACTCCATTGTCATTAACCTGAGAATCATTACTATCAGTGTACGTATCAGCCACGAACAGCGCCTCCTCGGAGGTGTCACCACCGTGAGGTACACAGGTCCTGCATATGGCAGCTCTGGCCTCAGGTTGGACAGCAGAGCTGATTTTTTTTTTCTTTTCTCAGAAAGAATCCAGTATTTGGGGGAGGGAGGTAGCAGTCGGTGTTCTCATCCCTTATAATCTTGTTTTTCCTTCCTGTGTGTAAAGCCGTGCCCCACGCCTGCAAAGCTGACGCCCAAAGAACCCAGCAGGCACCACCGGGAGAATGACCAGATTATGAACAACGTAGAACAATGGGCAAAGGAGCAGAAGTGAGTATTTGAGACAGAGGTAGGGTGGGTCCCAAGGCCAGGAAGAACTGAGAACCACAGTGACACATGCCTGCCCGAGAACTCACTCATAAGAACTGAGAATCAGACAGAGGGGTCTCAGGTCATCTTGCAAACCCTGCTATATAGCAACAGAGTAGCATCCGAAGCACAGGGCCCAGTTTCCATGAGGTCCAAGCTTCCTCTCCCCACGTTGGAATCCAATCCCTTACAGACAAAGGCATCAGCTGAATGTGAGTCCCTTAGTGACAGACAAGGCTCTCCCTCTAGGGAAGAGGTGATTGATGTGGGGTGGGAGGGGCAGGGCAAGGAGCCAGCAGAACCCCTCCTGGGAAGACCCAGTGCCCATCAGTCAGCTTCTCGCAGCTCTAGGAAAGAGTCATTCTCCCCCTATGTGTTTTGTTACAGGATTGCCAATGAGAAGTTGGGAAACAAGCTGAGGGAACAGGTTAAATACATTGCCAAGCTGACTGGAGAAAAGGAGTGAGTCCTCCTCCCTGGACAGTTGCCTCTTGGGACCATCCCTGGTTGATTGACATTCTGTATGGGGACCAGCCACACACACACACACACCAGGAAAAAACAAAACTAAACAAAGATCCAGGCAGACCCTGAGACCTGAAATAGTTCCTTTGCAACACTAGCATGTCACGTGACTACACCGGACCTTAATACCCTCCCCTCAATGGCAATATGGTGAGAGATCACACACACCCTTCTTCCACTCAACTCCTGTGAGTTTCAGAGGCTGAGGGCATTAAGAAAAGAATGAGTAATGGCAGACAGGACTATGTGTGGTAGACAGGACTATGTGTATGAACTAAGTGGCTGGAAGAGATGTCCATGAACGAAGGCGCAAGGAAGCCACAGCTCGCTGGTGGAACCATTTCAAGGCAGGAAGTCCAGGTTGAAGGTTCCTCTGTTTGATCTTGTTCTCGGGAAACTGAGGTCCCTGTACTTAGGGTCCTACTCTCCCTGTGACCCTGCTTCACCGCCTGGTCAAAGGTTGTCGTCTACTGGGAGTGAGGCATGGGTGTGTAAGGGAGGTTGAGGACAGCGGTGAGGAAATGAGTGTCTAAAAGTGGAATCCTGGAGGTGGTAAGGTTCGGGCAGTGGCATGGCCTAAGGTAGGGGTTCCCAGGCTTTTCCCAGGGAACATAGAGACTACCATGATTGACAGTCCAGGAGGGTGTGGAGAGGGTTTGCATGTGCCAACGATGGCCAAAGCAGCAGTTGTCTCATGTTCTGTTGTGGGGCAATGTCAATGTCTCTGAAACCTGGATCCCATCTGGGGCTCCTGGGAGCAAGCTTCCTCCTGAGCTTGGATAATGGGATGAAGAGAAGAACAGAACCACCGTGAATGGAGAGTACGAATCCAAGGCTGGGCACAGGGTGGGCTGTTCAGAATATAGAAGACACACATACACTGTTAGAAGAGAAGGGTCCATACTAGATCCTGACTAGGGGCACGGGGACTGGCGAGCTACAGGAGAACAGGCCGGATTTTCAGAGAGCAAGTGGATAAAGCATGTGACCAGCGAGGAGGCTGGGGATCCACCCTGTCACGGGATTGCTCTAAAAAAGGACCGTGACACTTTCCAGCAGAGGGGGGAAACGTTTTAGGAAAAGATTTAGCTAAAATAACAGTTGTCATACTCTGAAAAGCCCCCACATCCAATGGCACAGGCCACCATAGGTTCAAGGCCTGCCTACAGATCTAGTTCAAGACAAGACTGGGCAATGTAGTGAGACCTCGTCTCAAAAAGTAAAAATTGGGAAAGAAAAGTGCTGGGGACATAGTCTGGTGGTGGAACCCTTGTATGGTTTGGGCAAGACTCTCTTGACTCAATCTCTAGGACTGTAATAGATAACTACAGGCCTTTTAAAAATATTTTACCAAGCTCCAGAGAAACCCATTTTCACCATGAACTCATTCTTGAATTTCCTTGGTCTTATTTGGAGGGAAGCCATTCTAATAATAATAACAATAATGATAATAATAATAAGTCAACTAATAATTGTTATTCAGTATGTGGGGAGCAGCATTCTAAGTGTTTTTCACACATTGACTTAATCTTTGAGAGACCTCACAAGCTGAGAATACGGGCACTCCTTGACTTAGGGTGGGGCTGTGTCTGGATAAACCCATTGTAAGTTGAAACATTATCCATCCAAACACGCATTTAATACCCACAGTTTGCCGCGTGTGGCAGCTTAGTTCCACCGTGGCCTACTGTAGAGCGTTGGCTGTGGTCGCCTGCAAGCTCCAGCTCATTTTGCCATTTCCCAGGATCCCCTGAGAAACCTGGGCCACATCTCGCTAGTCTGAAAAAAAAAACACACACACACACACACAAAAACCATCCAAGGTCAGAGCATGCTTCCCTGTTGTGTGTCATTTCCATGTTGTGTGTCATTTCCGTGTTGTGTGTCATTTCCGTGTTGTGTGTCATTTCTGTGTTGTGTGTCATTTCCGTGTTGTGTGTCATTTCCATGTTGTGTGTCATTTCCCTGTTGTGTGTCATTTCCGTGCTGTTTAGGAAGCCAAAAATAGCCTAAGTCGAAGCACTGAGCCAGGGCCTCTTCATTTCAAAGAGGAAAGAAATTAACCCGGAAGGTTTAATGTCTCCCCCCATCCCCGAAGAGTCTCCTCTCAAGACTTGTTAGGAGAAATCCATAGGTTGGTAATAGTTGTCATCTATTAAGCCACAGAGAAGACACTAAGTTATCTTTTAACCCTATATCCCTGTCTCTACCAATGCATCTGTGAAATGGGGAGAAAAAAATTGGCCGTGTTCTCAACAGAGCCAGTAATCCTATACTTTCTCCTCTTCCAAAAGGGGAGCAGAAAGATCTAGAGTGTTGGCTTTGGGTGAGAGAGCTTCCCAGACAGAGCTGTGGGCACCCAAAGTGAGACCAGTTAGAGCAACCTTCCGGTTCTTCTGTCTGATTTCCATCATTTGTCAAACTGAATCCTTCCAAACCAGGTTTAATTGTCCCCATCAAAAGTACAGATGAGGGCTGGCGAGATGGCTTAGCGGGTAAGACGACTGCTCTTCTGAAGCTCCTGAGTTCAAATCCCAGCAACCACATGATGGCTCACAACTACCTGTAATGAGCTCTTATGCCCTCTTCTGATGTCTCAGAAGACAGCTACAGTGTACTTATGTATAATAATAAATAAATCTTTGGGCCGGAGCAAGCAGGGCCAGCCAGAGCGAACAAAGTTGACCAGAGTGAGCAGAGATCCTAAAATTCAATTCCCAACAACCACGTGAAGGCTCACAACCATCTGTACAGCTACAGTGTACTCACATGCATAAAATAAAATAAATATTTTTTTTTTAAAAATGAAATGTATAGATGAGAGGCCTGGAGCTGGCAGAGTGGTTCCTCAATCTTGGGTCTAAGCTGCTTCTATGGGACACAGGGCCTATGTAAGAACCCAGCACTGAAAAAGTAGGCCCTCCCCTCCCCTCCGCTGTGACACCTTCTGGATTCTTCCCAGCAAGGAGTCAAGTAGGCCATACTGCCGCCTGCCTTCCTCACCTCCCTCTCCCTTCCCACAGCCACCTCCACAATGTAATGATCCATCTGCAGCAGGAGAACAAAAAGCTGAAGAACGAGATAGAAGAGAAGAAGCTAAAGGCCGGGAACCCGAGGATCTGTGTCAAGGCCTTAGCCCCAGACAAACTGGAGCCTTCCCAAAAGGGGAAGCTATGCAGTCCCCTGGGCTGGAGAGGAATGCCCCAGGACCTGACACCGAAAATTGACCTCAAGTACATTGGGTTACCTCACTCCTCAGGTGCCTGCACTGCCAACTCTTTACTACCGTGATGTCCCCTCTTGTCCCATGAACCAAAACAGCAATAATGTGACATTATTTTTTTTTTTTTAAAGATAGTTGGGTTAGAAGTCATAAAGGAAGAAGACAGGTTACTACAAACCTTTGGTCACCCACTTAGCTTTCCTCGGACCAGTGGTCAGTCCTTCCAACATCTGCAGTGTCCCTTAGATCTGAGAAGGTTGGGGAGAGACAGGTACCTCGGATCTCAGACCTACCTCAGTCCTGTTGTGGGATGTAGGGAAAAGAGGGAAAGACTTCTTCCTTCTGTTACGTGGCTGGAGACCCCACAAGAGCACCCCCAGCCCTCCACTCAGCCTGGGCTATGCCTATGGTTCATCTCATGACACACCAATGTCACCCTACTACAGGGCTGCCTAGCCATGAAGCTGGTCCTCAAGAAGTTGCTTATTCATTTCTCTCCAAAGTAAAGCTCTCATTTCTTCCTGTCCCCACCCCAGGCTCCTCCTACTGCTAGAATCGACTCATCACTCAAAGCGTCACTGATACTCCTTTTCAAAGGACATTGAGTCCCCACCCCTCTTTCTTGACCGGAACCAGCTTTCTTGACGGAACAGTCGTCCGCCAAGGCCCCTGTCTAGTTTGCAAGATGCTCATGCTTTGCTGCGTTTTGTCTACCTCCTGAAGTGGAGTTGTAAGACCCCACTCCCCCCCCAGCCTCTGGGCCCAGACGCTGAAATAAAGATACAAACAAGGCCTCCATGAGCGCCTGCTGTCTCTGAGGTGTGTCTCCCTAGCCGCCGACTCATCCCTGTTTTCCACAGATCAAACCAGGCGGGCCTTTTTACTTCTGTAGGAGAAACAATGTTCCCAAAGTAAGCTACTAAATTACCTGGATTGGGTTTTTAAACCAACAAGAGAGTAGTGTCTTTCCCCACCCCCAACCCCATGTCTCTGTCCAGAATTTTAAATAGAAAAGGAAAATCTAGAAACCACCCCCCTCAAAAAGGGACACATTGCTAGGGCCCAAAAGTGCTAGAAATAAGTGATGTATTTTCCAAGTGGCGGAGGTGGAGCACACCATCTGTTTCCTTCTTGGCTGCCATATTACATTCCTCCTTTAAACAAGTTTACTTTACTCCCCAGCCAGGGCAATACAAGTAAAATTCCATTATTACAAACTCCAAGGACAGCTAAACTATTTTATTGTGGTAGGATTTTGTTAAGCGGAGTCCATGTCTGGAATTCATATTTCCAGTCTATAGGAAATAGAGACAAATTGCTACCAGGGTAAAATAAGAGATGGAAGCGCTTGCATTTCTGGGAGGGTGGGAAGAGGGGAGGAAGCAGCCCACTGGTGGGCAATGACTCAAATACTCTCGCCTCCCTCCCCAGTCAAATCAAGACCAAGAAAACCCTGTTAATCATGGTTCCGACCTCGCCAGAGTGCAGAAGGGAGCAGAGGGGAATGGCGTACTGGGAAGTTCTGGAAACTTCTCTCATGGTGTTGGATATCCGTCTGCTTAAAGGCTTCTAACTTTGTCCCTACCCCCCACTTGGTTTAGAATAGCTTTTATTTCCTAGAGAAAAGTAGAAATAGCTGGAAAAGAGAAACCCCTAATACCAGTGTATTACATCCTCCTAGCCTTAGCTAAGGCCCATTTATTCAAACACAAGTTCAATATCCTTGAAGTTCACAGTCCAGTCTTCTAAAAAGGCAGGTTTATCTCCATAATTCATGAAGAGGTTTCATCCACATTGGCCAAAATTGCAACCTCCAGATACTGTGAACGGAACGTGGTCATCCAAAGCTATCGTTCACTTTCTCGGGGTGATTGATTATATTAGATCAAAGCAGGAGTGAATTATGGGAAGCAGAGAGATTGGGGTGTTTTACTCTTTCACCCAGTTAGCTAGCTGTGAAAGCTCAGGTTGGAGGAAGACCAGAGTAGGCAGAGAGAATAGACTGTGAGAACACAGGAGGGGTGGGGGGGGGGGGGGGTAATGTTCCTTAAGAAGTAACCGAAGAAGTCAGTCTCTTCAAAGCCATTTAATAGCTGATACTAAAAAAAAAAAAGAAATGGTTGTGGCAATACATCTTTTAATTTTTAAAGTTCTACAACGTGTGGCTAGCAGGAAACTGCCTCTGCATGTTAAAAAGCTCCCTATGACCCGGGCAGTATTTGTGCACGCCTTTAATCCCAGCACCCGGGAGGCAGAAGCAGGCGGATCTCAGAAGCCAGTCTGGTCTACAGGGCAAGTTCCAGGACAGCCAGGGCTACGTGGAGAAAACCTTGAAAAAACAAACAGAATAAAACAAAGCCCAAGAAGACTCCGTAGGAAAAGCCCACGGCTTCATGTTCAAAGCTAACAGATCACCTCTGCAGTTAAGAACAAGACAAAGACGCCCACTTTTCCACTTGGGCCCCTGGGGTTTAACACAGTACCAGTGATTGTAGCCAGAGTGCCTCGGCAGAGAGAAGAAATAAAAGATACCCCAGTTGGAAAAGGGGAGCTGATGAGGTGGCTCAGCGGATGCAGTGCTTTAAATAAGGACGTCCCCGCTAGGCTTGGGTATTTAGACACGTGGCCCCTAGCTGCTGGCACTGCCTGGGGAGGCTTAGGAGGCACAACCTGGCTGGAGAAAGTATGTCACGTGGGGTGGTCTTTGAGGATTATTAACCTCATCCTACTTTAAAGATACAGCCTCAGCGTCCTGCGCCTGCCACCATGCCTACCACTTGCTGAATGCTTCCACTCCACTATGGTCTCCTACCCCCCGCCCCCCCTCAAACAAACTCCTCTTTAAGTTGCCTTGGTCACAGTATTGTATCACAGTAACAGAACAGCAACTCATATAATTGCAGGTTAAGGTGCTCGCTAAGCAAACCTGGATACCTCAACCCCAGCCCTGGGACCCAGGTAAAAATGCTGGCCCAGCACTCCTACAAGATAGGAGGTGGAGAAACAATCACCAGGGACATTCCTGGGCCAGCCTGGTGAATGCAGCAGGGCGGAACGAGAGACTCCGCCTCAGTAAGGTGACTGGGGAGAACGACTGATTAACTGTTCACAGATGATATTTTATATCTGAGCTGGGAATGTAGCTCGGTCAATCGAGTGCTTCTGAGCAAGCACGAGGTCCTGAGTTCAACACCACATAAAACTTGTATGGTAAACCACGCCTGCAATCCCAGCACCCGGGAGGCAAAAAGAGAAAGATTCCTGATCTTTCTAGATCACAAGTTCAAGGCCAGTCTAGAAAACAGAAAAAAAAAAAAAATCATAATTAGTCAGTAGGGTTGTACTGGCTAGTTTTTACGTCAACTTGATGCAGGCTATAGTCATTTTGGAAGAGGGACCCTCAGTTGAGGAAATACCCTACAGATTGGTCTGTGAGCAAGCCTGTGGGGCATTTTCTTGATGATTGATGTGTTGGAGCCACCCCTGGGCTGGTGGTCCAGCATTCTATAAGCAAGCAGGCCAAGCAAGGCATGAGGAGCAAGCCAGTAAGCAGCATCCCTCCATGGCCTCTGCATCAGCTCCTGCCTCCAGGTTCCTGCCCTGACTTCTCTGGATGCCAGACTGTTAAGCTCTAAGATGAAATAAATCTTTTGTTCCTCAAGTTGCTTTTGGTCATAGTGTTTTATCACAGCAAAAGGAACCCTAACTATTAACAGAGTGAACAACTGATAGAACAACTGTAAAACAGACATAAGTAGAAACATAAATAGGCAGACATAAATAGAAACCCGGTCCATGTTCATGAACTAGAAACCTTAATATCGATCTACGGATACTACCCAAGTGGATTTACAGATTTGGTACTTCTATCAAAATTCCAATGATGTCTTTTGCAGACATCAGGGTCTGATCTTAAAAATGGTTGTAAATGTTTCTTTTATGTGTATGGATATATTGCCTATATGCCACATGTATCTGCCAGGTGGGGGTGGTGGCAGAGGAGGTAATTACAAATGGTTGTGAGCCATCATGTGGGTGCTGGAGAATTAAGCCTGGGTCCTCTGCAAAAACAGCAAGCGTGCTTATCCCTTGAACCTGCAAAGCTACTGTGGTCTTGTCGTGAACAGTCCTATTGACCAATGGTACAATAGTACAGAAAGCCCAGATAAAACACCTTGCATACATGGCCACATGATTTTTGATGAGGGCAACAAGACCATTCAATGAGGAAAGGGACAGCCTTCAACAATGAGTACTGGGAAAAGTGGATACCAATATTGCAGACGAAAGATAGCTTTATGTCAACTACAAAGGATAAACTCAGATGACTGAGAACCAAGCACCCAGCCCCAGGCAGGGCCGTTTTATAAACCGCATAGGCACCAGTGCCCCGACTCCAGCAAGTCCAAAGTGTTAGGCGCTCACCTCAGGGTTATCTGTCTAAACAGAGACCACAGAACATTTTTAGAAATGTTTCTGTCTACTCAAAAGAGGACTATCACTAGAGGAAGCTGAGAAGAACTAAGGCTGCCCTAAACAGAAAGTGTTTGTAATCATATGAGAATTTTGTTAGAGGCAGGTCCAGACTAAATCTCAGGCAGACGCTTTAACACCAAGTCATGGCTGGGCAGACTCGCAGGGACAGGAGGCGGTCCGTGCATCTCATGGTACCTGTGTCCTTAGCTAGTTGTTCCTTACCTTTAAGCTGCAGCGGACCCATAGCTTTCGTATATCCTGCTTTTCTCATCCAGAGGACCATGTAAAGCAGTTTCTGCCCATGGTCTCGGCTCCTTAGTCATAGACTATCCATCAGAACCTCACTCTTCCAAGGCCACTGTATGCTAAGCCTGGACCTGTAAACGGGCCCCTACCCAGCCATCTTCTCGGGGCCATCTAGACACCCTCTTCCAACCTTCTCACCCAGGGCCAAGGTTAGGTTTCCCAAGCAAGCAGCTGGGAGCCTTTAGACAGCATACATGTCTTAAAGAAGCTACCCCACTCCCACCCCGCAACGCCCCATCCCTGGATGGCTAAGCTGAGCCCCTGCTCCCCTCCCTCCCATATGTAAGTCACAAGGCCTCACCAGCCTTGGGAATAGCTGGGATTCCCAGAGGGTGGCCTGTGCTGTACTGGATGCTTGGAGCCATTCTCGAGCCTCTAAGCCTCAGCTGGGTCCCAGTCAGCACTTTCCCTAAGGAAGCCCAGCCTAGAGGCTGAGAAGGTGGCTTAGTCGGTGAAGTGCTTACCACACAAGAATGAAGACCCAAGTTCAGATCCCCAGCGCCCAGGAAGAAAGCCAGGCATGGTATCTTCCACCTGTAGTCCCTGCAGGAGGGGCAGGCATAGAGTGGATCCCTGCAGCTTGCTCAACAGTCAGTCTAGCAAAACTCAATACCAGGTTCAGTGAGAGAAACTGTCTCAAAAACTGAGGTGGAGAACAACTAAGGAAGATAGCCACAATCACCCTTGGGCCTCTTCCATGTGCCATGTGCACACACACACATATACATACACACAAGCACCTGAACATGTGCACACACACGCCCACATATATACACACAAGACTCGAGCATATGTACACACACTCATGCCCACATAAAAGCCACCCCGAGAGCTAAGATTCTAGAAAGAGCTACCCAAGGACACAAAGGGCCCTGCCTCTCCTGTCTCTATTGCAGGGATAAGAGCTTTAAAAGAGAAAGGAGATTTAAAATACAATGACATTGTACAAATAATATATTTATTTCCAAACCCCGTGTGATGGCCAAACTACATGTTTCTCTGCCTCGATCTTGCTTCTTTACACAAGGATTAAAAAAAAGTCTCAGTTGCAGCGAGGCATACGTCCTGGGCAGGTTAAGTGGGTACGATGGTCCAGCCACCTCCTGCTGCTCAAGCAGCTTCGTGTTCACCCTGCACTAGGCTCCTGCTGAGCCCTGCATCAGGACTGCCTCCTCCAGGACAGAGCCTGACTCAGCAGGAACTGCCCTAGTCTTGATGACCCACAGATGAACACGCAGGTGAAAGCCTTCGTCAGCCGAGTCCTTAGGGAACACGGGCTGGAGAGCCAAGAACTTGGTACCTGGCCGCCACGCTCTCCTGGGACAGCCTCAGTTCACAGTCCAAAGCGGGCTGGCGTGCGGCGAGGTGTCATGGGCTCCCCCTGCTCTTTCCGTCCTGGCGTGTAGATCTTTGTGGACCTGGACACACAGAAACAGGTAGGAAACAATGCTTCTCTCTGAGCAGGAACCCAACAAAACCAAAGGCCTCGGAGCCTTGCTGTTTCTGACCCAATGCACAGCAGCTTCGAGGCTGAAGGACTGCATCTGCAGTACACGCTACCTCCCTTGCTTCCTTCCCCACCTCCAAAGAGACTGTAAAGGAAGTCATGCACCCTGACATCTATTAAGGGACATTCACAGTGATTTTTAAACAGCTCCTTTTGTGGCCCCTAGATAATCAGGTCCCTACTTCAACAAAGCACTACATTTGCCTTTGTCTCCAGTTCCTGGGAATTAGCCAAATGATCAGGGCATCTCTGCTACTCAAAAAGAACACTCCTGAGAGCTCACAGTCACCTTGAGTGAGTTGGAGCTGGATGTCCTGGCCAAAGCGACCAGTCACCTGCAGAAAGCTCGGGGTCCGAGCCATGTGTTATCATCAGCCTAACCCACGGAGGGCAGGGTCAGGAAGGAGACCAGGCTGTGTCAACAACCATCCACAACAATGCCCTTGAACTCAGTTAAAACTAGGAGCTCACTGGAGTGTGCCTGATTGGCAAAACCTGTGAGCATATACTATCACAAACCAAAGCGCCAGGGACAAAGGAATCTCCACATTTAGGACACCTCCTTCTACACGTCTTCCTTTGGTTGATTCCAGTTCTTTTTTAGTAATAAGAATTATCAATTAAACTCTGTCCCCAGAAATCCAGCCAGAAACCAGAGCAAGTCCATGTGAGTCCCCAAATCTAAAGAGGAAACTTGCCGGTGGTGTGTGGAGTAAGGACAGCCCCACAGAGGACTGTGCCTTAACTGTCATACTCGGCCTGACTCCCTGCTTTACCCAAGCACAGGTGCAGAAGCCCAAGGCTCTCTTCTGTCTGGCATTTTTCCAGCCCCCTTGCCTGACAATAAAGCTGCAAGACCACAGCAAGACTCAGCCCACTTCAGGCCCCGAATCTACATGATGATGACCAAGAACTGCAGCAGACACCTGTGCCTCCACATGTGCCCACCTGGCACGTCACCTCTGCACAAATTTCCGATTTAAACTGACTTTTTTGACCCCTACTCAGCACTGCCGGGCCTCACCTGACACTGCCCAGTGGACTACGCTTCTCCTGCTCCTGCCGCCGGGCGCGCAGCTGCTCCTCGGCCAGGGCCATCTCCTCTTCCATGGCAGAGGCCTCCTCTTTAGCCCGACGACGATTCTCCTGGAGAAAGGCAGATGGGACTGGCTTCAGAGGCTCCATCTGTGCTTGGGACCAACTCTAGGAACCCAAGCCTGTGTAGCTCTATGTCCCAGCACCAAAGGCACCTTTCCTTGTGCAGCTAAGGACAGTTTGTAAAATATTCAAGATACATACTGGATAAACAAGTCTAAGCCGGTTACCCCTCAGCACTCCACGCAGGCCGGTAAGTACTGACATGCTTGTGTGTGTGTGTGTATGTCTATGTGCACACATGTGTGGGTAGATGAGGCCATGCACAAGCCAGGGATAGGCTGGTTCTTCACCTCATTCCTTGAAAAGGGCTCTCACTGAACCTGAAGTTCACTGAGGCTAAGCTGAAGGTCAGGCTTCCAGGACCCTCCCCACACACACAAAGGGGGGTTACAGACATGCATGGCCATTCCCAGCTTTCATATATGGGTGCTGGGGATTTGAACTTCGGTCATCACCGTGCTTACACAGCATGCATCTTATCCACAGAGCCTCCCTAACCCCAAGAACTGTCAAGGCAACCTCAAGCCAAGGTTTCACGTTTTTCTCCTGGCAGTATTGGAGACTGAACACACACCAGTGGTTCACTGCTGAGCTACCAGCACAGCCCAGTACACACGTTCATCTAATCAAGTCACCACCATGCCAGGAGGTTCAGAGAAATCATGAAGACACTGTGTCCCAGTGTGGAGAGAAGTATGTGAAAAAGTAGGAATATGAAAGCAGAGTCACATTTCACACCCCTCAGTGACAGAGCAAAGCGTCACTCATTAGTAGACACCCAATCCCTGAGGTGGAGTCATGGGTGGAAGGAACCAGAAAGAGATGAGCTGACACCACCATGACCACAAATGTGTCTGAGCATCATCACAACTGCGACCATGTGCACACATCCGCAGAGCACAGCTGAGCAGACCCACCCAGGCCTTCAGTCACTGAAGTGTGTGTGACAGAGACTCAAGTTAGTCACTGCTAAAGGAAGTGATCGGCCAAGGGCATGCTGTGGACTGTCCTGTAGGACAGATGACAACTGCTCCAATAAATCAGTGTCACAAAGACAGAAAGAAGGTCCTGTCCCAGAACAAAGGTGTTAACACACACAGCCACCATCCTAATTCAAGTAAATCAACTGTGAGATGTTATCTCAGAGATACATGAGGGACTCTGAATGACAACTAGAGACTCAGGTGACACAGAAGATTAATATTAGGAGTGACACTGGCATAGAGGCCATGTTGTTGAAATAAGTCCTACCCATTATCAAGTAATTAAGGATAAAATAACGATCTGGGGAGGCTCTGGGAGGACAAGGGATGTGTGGGAAGTGGGGGAAATGAACGGGATGACTGATGTCACCTACAGGGAGTAAGTGTTGACCACAGCGGCTGCCTTAGAGTACTATCTAGTTTATGAATGTTTGAAGTTTTCAATTAAGCTTAAAGAGTAAAAAAAGGTTCAGCCAACCCGCCCACTGGAGGAGCACAGGACATCAGACAGCTTTTACATTTGGAGAGAATGTAGAATTAAGATGATGACAAGCCTTCCACAGCAGGTGAAAGGACAATCTTTCCCACAGGCAAACAGCCCCTCCCCAGTAGCACAGCACCCTTACCTGCCGAGACTTGCCTGCCTGCTTCACACTGTAGAACATGGGACCCAGCTCCGCCAGCCACTCTCCATCCACAGCGGTCACACACTGCATGTACTCCTGTGGGCACAAGGCAAACAGGTAGAGGTCACTAGGGAGTTACGTGATGTCATGATAAGGAGCCATATGGGAAGGGTCGCCCCATAAGGCTGGGAAATGTCACTAAGGGACACTAGAATTGTCATTGCTTTTCCAGCCACATTCCCCCATGAGAGTAAACAGCCCTAGCATCCATCAGGAAAGTCCCACCAGGCAGGAAGCCCCTCTGAAGGCACTAGCAGGGGCTGCTCCTGCCAGCAGCCAGCAGGGGGCGATCCTCTGGCTGAGGCCACAGTGCTCTGGGTTGACTGGAGAATCCCCACAGGAAGCCCAAGCTGAAAAGCAGCCTCAAAGGCTCTGCAGTAAAAACTGTCGCCTCAAGTCTCCAGAGCTCTGGAGAGGCAGAAGGATGTGAAGGCCTGGCTCTAGCCAGTGGACCCGAAACGGGAACTCCTTGGGCGAGACTCACCTTGGTGGTCATGACCAGCTCGTGATACACAATGTAGTCAGGGGTGTAGCCCATGCCGAAGAGGGAGCTGGTGGGGTGTAAGTGGCACGGCATCCCTGTGCGGATGTTCACATACTCCCCAATCCCCTAGGGAAGAGAACAGGAAGCCACGTCACCAATATGCTCCTGACACACTTAGGGGAAGCCTAGGGCTCCAAAGCTGCCTGAGAGCAGGCGGACCTGGGAAACGGCCTTTACAAGGGAGTCGGGAAGAGGAAGGAAGGGCCAAAGCTTTGGGGCTCCGGGCTCACCTTGAGCTTGGCTGCCTGGTGGAAATAGGCTGCACAGATACACTTCCTGACAATGTCCCAGTCGGTGCCACATGAGGCCAGGCTCATCCGCTGCTGCACCATGATATCCTTGAGCTGGGCCCGTACCTCCCGAACCTAAAGATGACACAGGCAAGACAGGATGGAGCCCTCCTCCCTCCGCTCTCCCACACCACCCCTTCTCCGATCCGCACCCCTCTGGGCTGCCACCCCACCTTCCGCATGGCCTTGGCGTGGATGAAATGGTCGTTGCACCAGATGGTGGAGTAATTGTTGTTCTTCCACTGCAGGTAGACATTCAGGTAGGTCAGGTGATCACTCTCAGGGACAGCAAACTTCTCCCGGATTTGATCGCTCTCCTCTTCTCTGCCCTAGGAAAAGAAACAGGGACTTTTAACAGGCATGGGGAAGCTGAACCCACAGGGCATATCCAAGGATTCTCACTATACCTGCTCACATCAATATGCCTAACAACACAGAATAAAAATCATTTGTAACAAAATAAGCTAAACATTAGGTCTCAGGCAGAACCATACTATGAGATTGAAGATGGTCTAGATACGAGGACCACTGACCCAGCCTTCCGACCTCCCCCTATCCAGCCTATGAGAAGACAGCACAGGCAGAATCTCCACCTCACCCAGGACACAGGATCCCTGGAGCCCCCTGGGCGAGCGCCGCCACACTGCCTCCCTACCTTGGGCCTGTAGAAGATGGCAGGGACCGAGAGCATGGAGACGATGAGCAGGATCTCGGAGCTGCAGCCCATGTCACAGGACACGATGAGCATCTTGGAGAGGGCCGGGTCCAGTGGGAACTCCACCATCAGCCGCCCCGTGGAAGTGAGGCCACCTGGGAGGGGAGCAAAGCCAACAGTGTAGCCAACAGTGGACAGAGGGCAGACTGTCCCCGCGGGTCCCGGCCGTGTGCACACCTGTGTTATCCAGGGCTCCGAGGATCCAGAGCTGGTACATGGAGTTGAGCATGTTGTCCTCCGGGGGCGGGTCCATGAAGTGGAACTGCAGCAGGTCCTGCACGCCCAGGGACTTGAGCAGCAGCACCACGTTGGCCAGGTTGGTCCTCTGGATCTCGGGCACGGTGGTGGTCAGCAGCTCGTTCTTGTAAGCGCTCTGTGTGTAGAGCCTGCCAGGGAAGAGCCAGTGACCGGGCTGCCCCTGCCCCGTGCCGGCCTGCCAGCCTCTCACGTATTAGCTACCCTCAGGGACCACTCAGCAGAATGTCAGCAGAAGTTACTCCAGTCTCACAAGTGTGACCCCAACCAGCCAACAAATCCCACAAGCAGGGACGTGACCGGCCCACTGACCGGCTTAGCCTGTCTCCTAACTCTCGCTCTTCTGCCAGAGCCTCCTAGTGCCCAAGACTAGAATCACAGCAAGGTTTTACTGGCTTAACATCTGTATCATTTTTGAATTTCTGATGAATGCATTCTTTTTTAAAAATCATAAAAACAGGAGGAAAAAATATTTGAGCAAGTGAAAAAGCACCCCGTTTTACTCAAGTCCACCCTGTGGAGGGCAGCCTGCCGCCCTCGATGTGTTCACTGAGGTCCCTTCCTAGAGAACTGCCTAGAGTTCAGAGCTCCCTGAAGACCACTCCGTCCCCTCATCAGCACCAGACAAGCCCTCACCCCCACCCCTGGGCTCTGGGCAGTTCCAGCACCGCTCTAAGAAGCAGGCTAGCACAGGGCTCCTACCTGAAACACTGACCTGGGCCCGTCCTGCCAGCTCTCCCTGACCTCTGGTTGGCATTGGCCTGACTAATGGGGTAAATCTGCAGGGCATCCATGCCAATCCTGGGGTTGAAGACCTAGGGGGGGGACACAAAAGACCTGATCAAGGACGGAGTGAGGAGAGAGGAAAGGGGTCCTGAGACAAAGGCAAACCCAGTTTTGTTCACCACAGAGGATGGGATGAGCAGTGTTGGTGATCATCAACTTAGAGCCAGGAGACTCAAGAAAGCCTCAGAGGTCTCTCCATCCACACCAGCTCTGGGACCACTACAGAGCTGCTTGAATATCTATACCATCAAGCTTCCACAAGGATAGGCTGCACAGGTCAGTGCTCACTGAATGTTAGCCTAATACCTCTGCCACTCTCATGCACTAAGAGTGTCTCTATGCTGAGTTCACTTTGGGTGAAGCCTTGGAATCCTGCTTCTCCCCTCGCCTCCTGCATCTCCCCTCGCCTCCTGCATCTCCCCTCGCCTCCTGCATCTCCCCTCGCCTCCTGCATCGCCCCTC
This sequence comes from Mus pahari, assembly GCF_900095145.1. Taxonomy (NCBI): domain Eukaryota; kingdom Metazoa; phylum Chordata; class Mammalia; order Rodentia; family Muridae; genus Mus; species Mus pahari. The sequence goes on from NC_034609.1 coordinate 32,906,642, forward strand.
GCCTCCTGCATCACCCCTCGCCTCCTGCATCGCCCCTCGCCTCCTGTATCGCTCCTCGCCTCCTGCATCGCCCCTCGCCTCCTGCATCGCCCCTCACCTCCTGCATCACCCCTCACCTCCTGTATCGCTCCTCGCCTCCTGTATCACCCCTCACCTCCTACATCTCCCCTCGCCTCCTGCATCTCCCCTCACCTTTAACTTGCAGTAGCCAGAGTCAATGACAAACATGATGCCATCAACAGTCAGAGACGTCTCAGCAATGTTGGTAGCGACGATACACTTCCGGACACCATCTGGAGCCTAGGGCCAATCAGGACATCAGGAGGAAAGGCAAGTTTTGGGGAGGGAAAAACTGAACAGGCAAGAAAAGCCCACTTCTCGCCTGCTCTTCTAGGAAAGAAATATCCCTCCTCTTGCGCCTTTGAGGAACACCCAGAGCCAGGCAGAGCGAGGCAGTGTACCTTCTGGAAGATTTTGGCCTGCAGGTCGGACGGCAGCTGTGAGTAGATGGGCAGTACCGCCAGCGCAGGCGCGTTCTCCAGCTCCTCCAGGTGCTCCACGATCTGGTCAGATGTCACCTGTGGCACAGGAAGGACGCATGAGACCCCAGAGCCCCAAACCCTCAGGTGGAGGGTTCCCATCCACCCCAGTAGTGGCCGTAGCATGCACCTCAATGTCCTCTTGGCCTGGCATGAAGATCAGGATGTCCCCAGGGGCCCCAGACAGGTGAACCTGCAAGGACTGCTTCACTGCGGCCTCCACGTAATCTTCCTGTGGGGTCTGAACACAGGAGAGGGAACAAGGGCGCCATAGGTCAGCAGGCCCCAGAGGACACACAGCTTCATCCTGTCTGAGCTGCAGCACTGGACTCGGCAACGCCAAACTCAGGGTGAGCCCGATTGCTGAGGCCCTTAAAATTCGAGCTGGTATCCCCAGGCTCCTTACTTCAGAGACAAGGACTCAAATAATTGAGGCTGGCATCAGGCTTAAGCAGACCACAGCCTCCAGCGCAAATGGCAGAAGCAATCAGGAAAAAGCTACATGGCTCTCTGTCTACCTACCGCGCTGCAGCTGCCCCAATTACCTCATACCACTAAATCTTCGCCAACTCTGTACCCCCTCCTCCAGCTGACTTTTCACCAGAGAACATCAAAGGACAGAGACCTCTGTACCTTGCTGAAGAGGATGTCAACAGGAAAAGTCCGCCCAGGGATGTGGAAAATGGGTACATTCCCAAAGAAGGCAGCAAACTTTTCTGCATCCATAGTAGCTGATGTAACAATGAGCTTCAGGTCTGAGCGTCGAGCCACAACCTAAGAGAAGGGGACAACAGGGGCTCCTGTGGGCTTGGGGCCTCAGTCTCAGCTCTGTCCATAGACAGAGCAAAGCTGGCAAACCGGCAGCTTTGTCTGACTGAGCAATGGAACTACAGCACAACCCAGAAGTCACTCGGCTCAGCGTGAAGACACCAGCAGAGCTGACAGGGTGACCTGGGAGCTTCCGAGGAAGCCTCGCCCAGAGCGCCTGAGCCACAGAGGAACCAGAGCCGCAGCCTTACCTCCCGGAGCAGCCCAAAGAGCACGTCAGTGTTGAGAGAGCGCTCGTGGGCCTCATCCATGATGACGGCGCTGTAGTGGTCCAGGTCGGCCTCCCGGAGGGACTCGCGCAGCAGGATCCCGTCCGTCATGTATTTGATCAAGGTGTTCTCAGAAGTGCAGTCCTCAAAGCGGATGGCATAGCCCACCTGGGGTCAGAGACAGAGCTCACCAAGAGGCTACTGCATGCTGTTTGCCCTCACAGACTGGCGTCAGGCTTAAGCAGACCACAGCCTCCGGCACAAATGCAGAAGCGATCAGGAGAAGGCTACATGGCTCAGACCTCACGCCCACTCACCTCTTCACCAAGGTTGCCCCCCATCTCTTCACTGACTCTCTTGGCCACTGACATGGCAGCCACACGCCGGGGCTGGGTACACCCGATCATCCCGTAGTCTGTGTACCCATCTTCATGCAAGTACTGGGTCAGCTGAGTGGTCTTGCCACTCCCCGTCTCCCCGACCACAATCACAATGCTGTTGTCTCTGCAGGGAAGAGCAAGCAAGGCACTGAGCGGCCTGAGGGGAAAGCCAAGCTTGAGACAACTCCCTGAGAAGCCTTAAGTCTGGCTGCCTCTGGCAAAGCCTAGCTCTGCAAGAAGCTTGCTTGGCCAGAGAGGCGTTCACCAGAAACCAGCGTCGTATGGGGCTTCCACATGAGATGCCAGGGACACAGTCAAGGTGAACCTGGACCACTAAAGGAAGTGATGTCATCTTACTGCACGCAGCATACACTCAGCCAACCCATTAGGGGAAAAGTATTTCCCTTCCCCATTAGACACAATGCACAAACAGGAGACAGGGGACAGAGGCACTGGGCCACGGGGCCTGGGACATTACCTGATGATCGTGAGAAGTTCCTGCTGTACGGCAAAGATGGGCAGGTACTGCCTCTGCTCCAGGATCGACTTCTTCTTTGCAAACTCACTACTGGCCTCACTTTTCTCCTTCATGTGATCTGCAAACTTCTGCTCCGTCCTGGGAAACAGAGGCACACATGACCTCCCACACTGTCCCTTAGGCTGAAGTTAGCTGTCCTTCCTGCTCCCAAGAATGTGAGCAACTGCAACAAGAATCAGTCAACCCCCTGAATTCCAAAGCAGCCTGGGCATCCAAGACTGTATCTAAATGGGCCTAGGGAGCAGCTATCACACAAGACTCCATCATCCATAATGCACAGTCCACAGCCCTGATCAAACAGCTGCATAGGGATCAGACATCAGACTCCCAGGTGGGCAGATCGCCTATCCTAAACGAAGTGTGGCCAGAAGAGGGGCTGAAATTAACCAGCAGGACCAACTTAGAAAGAAGATCTTGGGCAATGTTAGTACCAGACCTGGAGGGCTCAAACAGCCATAGGGGTCTCTCAAGTGCTGGTTACACAGCACAGGATATAGATCTGAATTCCTCCCCACCTTAATAGAGCTACCAAGTGCAAAGGCCTTGTTTTCAAAGAACTACGATAACAGCTCACTTATGTTTGCCTTGTTTCTATATTAACAACCATGTATCAGTGTCTGATACATGAGCACACACACACATCCCAAGACCCTTCCACCACCTTCCCCCTCAGAGTCCTTTCCTCCCTCAGATCTTACCCAAGTTCCTTCAAGTGTCTATTTCTAATTTTACTCAGTCCCCTTGGTCACCTGACAACTGAAACCTAAGGGACTCCAGCAATACCAACCTCGTATTTGGGACACTTTACACAGAAGTACTAGGTAAAGACGACAGTTCCACGGGACACATCATCATTAGGGGATGCACAATGGGAGGGCCCATTTTGAGGGTAGCTCCTAGCCAATGCAGGGACTCAGACAAGCAGTGACAGAACGGCTGCATCAGACCCCATGAACGGAGACACTACCAAACCGAGAGCCCTAAAAGGCCTGTGAAGCCAGCCCTCCTTTCCGTGTTGTGCCGAAACCTGACCAAGGAAGGAAACCCTGGCTGGACCAACATTTCCTAGCTGCGTGCTCTGAAGCGATTTCCTTAACCTCCCTGAGCCTCAGTCTACACAACCATCACTGTATCAACATTGGTGACAGCAGGGAAAGCTAAAGTCAGAAGACAGGACTCGGGAAAGGATCAGAATGCAGCAAAGATTCCGTCACAAGCCACGACCTTGGGAGCCAACTTGCCACTGACCGAGACCACACACCTGTAGTCCACTTTCCCATCTTCTGTCATAGCTTTATCCGGCTCCTCTTCTTTTTTGACACCCATTATGTCTCCTAGTTTGGTCCCTGCCAGTTCCCAGTGTTTGTGCTGAGCCTGAAGATGAAAGCAAGGGTTAAATCACTCCGTCCTCTGGCGAGACGCGAGGCCGTGGACACAGTTCCAATGGAGGGCAGGCGTTATCCAGCAGACAGTAAACTCCCACAAGGCACTGGCAGCACCAAGCCTTATATCTCAAACCTCGTGCCTCTAAGCACCAGGCCCCATGGTTGCCTAACTGAGTCGAACACAGTATTCTCCTGGGCTGCCCCTTGATCCAAGCAAGTACGTCCCCTGACCGCCAAGGGCAGTCACTGTATGCAGTCTTGACATTTTCCACAGGAGTAAAAAGCAGCCCCAAGGACTTCAGCCCTAGCAGCACGCCACCCACCTTTCTCCGTTCTTTCTGTTCCCTGTGCTTGCGGACCGTCTGGCTGCCTTTCCGAGCAATAATGGCCAGGTCTGAGGTGGCATCCTTCACTGGGATCACAGGCTCCGGCTACAGGAGGAGGAGAGGTCACTAAAGCCACCAGAGGCCTGCTGGGCATGGGCCCAAGTACAACAGCACCACCCGCTGGCACCAACCCGTGACTATACCAACTCTCTCCTCCTCCCTCCCTCAGCACTTTCTCACCTCTGGCCACAGAGGCCTCACCTGCTTGGTGAAAACGATGCGTCCATCCAGAAAGGGAGGCACCAGGTTGTGCACCATCAGATGCACCTTGGCCGCATTGTCCTCTTCAAAGTCCTCGTCCACCTCCAGCCGATGGACCACCCCACTGGTGAGCATCCGGTTAGTCTCCCAGCGCTCATTGTCCTGTGAGACACAAGGAGAGTCACATTTAGCCTGCAGCTAAAAGGGGATCCTGAAAGGTCAACAAGCAAGCCCACAGACTCACAACGGGCTCTGCACCCTGCAGCTCCTAAAACAGGAGCCACTGGAGCCAAGGCTTTGCATTACCTTGTCCCAAGAAGCAGCTGGGCACCAGCCCTACCCCAGACACAAACCACACGCCCAGGGAGTATCACCATGCCACTCCCTCAAGAGAAGCAGGAGCCAGGACTCCTCAGCTACCCAAAGCTTCCCACTCACGCTCCTGTCCTGCAGAGGCATGTGTGACCTGGTCCTGTCTATAAACAGCCAGCTGTGTTGTGTCATCACCTGGCACAATGAGACTCCTCCCACACGCCCCAACTCTGCTCGAAGCCTGTAGCCTGCCCGCTGCGGCCTCACCTCGTTGATCTGCCTGCGCTGTGCTGAAATGCGCTTCTGCTTCTGTTTGTGCAGGTGCTGCTCCCGCCGCCTCACGTAGTCCTCAGACGAGTAGGCCAGAGGGTTGTGGAACTCATCATAGCCCTCATCCATCATGTACCAGTCCCGGTCTGCTTGCTGCAGAGATGAGAACGAAGGGCAGGTCACACTCATGGGGACATGCAGCCAAAGAGGAACAAGACAGCTATCTGCTAAGAGTCCAAGGGCTCCACAAGAGCCCTCATGATGGAGAAGAGCAGGAGGAGCCTTTCCACAGCTTTGACTGATTTCACACAGCGGTTTGCCGAGCCAGGTTTCTTACACTCTGCACACAGAGGCACCCACAGCCGGAGGCAAGTCTGACTGGCTGCATCAGTAGAAAGCCTCCCTGGGAAGCCTGCGTCTCTCCAAAGGTTCCAGGGCTCAGAACAGCATTCACCACCTTCCTCAAAGCCCAGTCCTGCTGGAGGGCCCCTCGGAGCCCTCTAGCACTGACACCTTTCACCCTGTCCACCACCTCCTGTCCAGACCCTCAATGCCTTTACCCTCTGGTCATCCTCCCACTGCTGCCGTTCCTCCTCTGTGTCAAACGCAATCCCTTCTTCGCCATCCTCACGTCTTCCTGAAGGAAAGCAGAGAGCAGAGGTCAGTCCCTACAACTCCAGCTGACCCCCAGGGACAATGGGAGCCGCAAAGCCGCACAGCCTCTTGAGTACAGCCTCTGCTCAACCCCACCAGGACCAGCCAAACCGTTGTTCTGCCTCCCGCATCCCAGGCCTTACCTCGGCCCCTGGACAGACGTGGGGTGGACCCCAAGTGTCTTCTATCATCAGCCCACTCGTTGTACTTATAGGAGGGGGTCGGCAGAGGTGTGTCATCTGAGGACTTGCTCCTTACAGACCTGGGGATTATCAAGATCAGCTGTCACTGAGCTGAACTGTGTCCCCAGCCACCACAACACTCCCTGTCCACATCCCTCTACTACTGGCTGTCCCATCCATCCATCCATCACCTGTCTCGATCCCGAGTAGATGGCCGATGACCCCGCTCAGAGTCCCGATAGGAAGGTGTTGGGGAGGGTGTTTCCCATTGAGAGCGCCTTGAAGAGCCATAGCCACTGTCGTCCTCCTCCCAGGCAGATCTTGAAGGGGTGGCCGCATCTGGGGCCGCAGAGACATCCACAGTAAACATCCAATGTCAATGAGACGTGACTTTAGACAATCCTCCTGCCTCAGCTTCCAGTGTGCTGGGATTATAGACATAAGCCACCACACCTTCTTTCCCAATTTATTCTATTTATCTAACTGTGTGTGTCTGTGTGCGTGCATGTAGAGGTCAGATGACAATTCTCAAGAGTTGGTTCTCCTCCCATCAGGAGGCTTGGCAGCAAGTGTCCTCAGCAGGTGAGCCTTTTCATCTGAGAGATCGGATCCCGGTTCACAACCTTGTACTTACTTGTTACAGATAAGACACTGCTGACGAATGTTTAGAGAGACCGAACATAATAGTCCGGTTTTCACTGTTTAAAACATCACTGAAGCCGGGTGTGTTGGCGATGCCTTTAATCCCAGCACTCGGGAGGCAGAGGCAGATGGATTTCTGAGTTCGAGGCCAGCCTGGTCTACAAAGTGAGTTCCAGGACAGCCAGGGCTACACAGAGAAACCCTGTCTCGAAAAACCAAAAAAAAAAAAAAAAAAAAAAAAAAAATCACTGAAAGAATCAATCTCTCTTTTTGATCTTAAAACCAATAGTTCCCTTTCAGTAAGTCCTTCTCGATCCACCACATCTTGGAATTAGAACTTCCGACTCACCGCCTGGAACACAGCTGACTACCTCTTATCCTGCCTTTCGAGTACCTGAGCCCCTACCAGCTGCCGCAGAGGACAGGTGAGAATACCTTTGGGCCGATGTCGAGGACTCTCAGGTTCATTTCTTCTGCTGCTGCGCTCAGAGCCTCCATCTCGGTCTGATCTGCTGCTGTGCCTACTTCTGTCCCGCTCATCTGCTGTAAGAGTTGCACAGGCTTAACACCATGCCCTCACGCCACCACACACCCCAAGCACTGGGCAGAAAGCACAGGCCTCCCCACTCACTCGCCCATGATCCGTGGGCCGGGACTCACACACTCACACGTCAGTGGACAGTTAGACACCCAGCATGGAGAGTTCTGTGTACAGCAGACCTGATTCTAAGCGAGGCCAGTGCTGGACCCCACCTCAATTGTCCCACAACACTGTCCTCTGCCCTCATCAGAGCTAGTGTAAACACTGGCTTCTTCAATGGGTCACCCATCATTTCCTTTATCACCAATTTTCACAATGAAACAAGATCTACACACTCAAGCAAAGCTGCTGTACTACAAGTGAGGTATCTTAAACTTCTTCCTAACGCTAGTCTCAAAGAGTCAAAACCACGGGGCACACACTACACAAACCAAGTTGTCCAATTAATGACGATGACTGTAAAAGTCCCCGTGACAGGAAGAGAAAGGTTTGCTGGTTCAATGCTAATGGACCCCAGGAGGCTGGGCGCTGGGCACTTTACCTCTGTCTCTCTTGCGGTCATAGTCTCGATCCCGGGATTTCTCCTTCTTCCGATCCTTTTCCTCTTTAGATGAGGCATAGACCCCGTGCTCCCTCCGATCCCGCTCTCTCTGCCTACTGCGTTCCCAAAACTCTTCACTCACACCCCCGGGGTGGGACGGAGTCTCTACCCGAGCAGATCGGTAATGCCTGAAACAGGGAGAGTGAAGAAAGGGTTCTCTGCGGAAGACGTTTCCCACTACCTCCGACCATGCCAACATCCCTGGTGCTGAAGACCTGCACAGGGCTAGAACCCAAGCACTTAAATCCCCTTCTTAGCAGCCTTCCCCACAAATCCTTACCAGTTCCTACCTGTCACCAGTATTATGGAATGACAATAAAACCGAAAAGCTCTTAGGACTCCAACAGGAACAGAGGTGTACCTGGGCGAGTATTTTCTGACCACCACTTTTTACCTCTCTCCTTACCTGTCTCTCCGGCTACTTCGGCCAGCCTGCTCATTGCCCTCCTCCTCAGCATCCTTCTGGTCATCCTTACTCTCCTCCCAGTCTTTGTAAGAAGAGATTCTGGACTTTTTCTTGTCCTCCCCATCATCCTTCTCCTCTCGCTCCCTCCGTTTCAGGGACGCCAGTAAGTCCAGCCCCAGCAACGAAGGGCGGGGAGCAGGGGCTTTGAAGACATGCTGCTCACTGGCTGCACTTTTGGTCTTGCAAATAAGACCACCAACCTGAGAGTCCAAACTGGTGCCTTCCAAGCGATGGATGGAGGTATCCTCACCAGGGTCCTCCATCACAGGCTCTTATTTCTCTGGAAGGAAGGCAGACATTAGAATTGGACATAAGGAAACTCAACTCTACTACATCCCAGAATAACACATGCATTTAAGTGGCTTATCCCTACCTCCCTACACTGAGCCCAGAACATCTTTTGCTAGCTAGTGTGTACATATGTGTGTTGTCACGCAGGTGCACATAAAGCCAGAGGCCAACATCAGGTACTTTTCTCAGTTGCTCCTGTACTTACTTTTTAAGATAGAGTCTCTCACTGAACTGGGAACTAATTTGGCCAAGAAGCTCCTGGGATCTGCCTGCCTCTGCCTTTTAGCACATATACTCATGATTTCTCCATGGGTTCTGGGGATCTCAAGTCAGGGCTTACACTTGTAAGAAAGCACCTCACCACCTGAGCCGTCTCTCCAGCCCCTCCTGCTCCTTGTGAAGACTTTCTCACCAAACCACTAACAGTCTCTAAGCTGACCAGTTCCCACCCCAGCACATCCAAAGGCACAGAGACACATGGACACGGACCACACCCCAGCACATCCAAAGGCACAGAGACACAGGGACACGGACCACACCCCAGCACATCCAAAGGCACAGAGACACATGGACACGGACCACACCCAAGCACATCCAAAAGGCACAGAGGCACAAGGACACCCCAACACATCCAAAAGGCACAGAGACACAGGGACACGGACCACACCCCAGCACATCCAAAAGGCACAGAGACACATGGGCATGGACCACACACTAGGATCAAGAAGGTGTCATCTAGACAAGCATAAACCTCACTAAGGGCTTCTTACCAGACTAGAATGACTTTTTGTAAAGAGAAGTATAGGGGAACTGGACTTCAGCCAGAAACCCCGATTAAAACCCAGGTGATTGAGCTGGGCATGATATACACCAGTAATCTCAGCACTGGAGGTAGAGGCTCCAGAGGGGGGCAAGTGGGAAGCTAGTCTGGGCTACATAGTTTCACACTAGTTAGGCTATTTAGTGAAGGAGTCACTCATTCATATTCTTTCTCTCTCCTCCTCTTGCTCTCTCCATCCCAGTTTGTCCCTCTGCCCATTATTTCACTCTTCTACAAAACACACTTTCTCCCACTTATGGACCAAAATAATCACCTCTAGGAGTCCCCATTAGCTCCCTGCCTCCAAACACAAGCCAGGCATGCTTGCCCTTTCCATAAGAATTGTAGCAGCACATCCTACTTCTCTAGTGAGACATGAAAGAAATAAACAAACTAGCTAGCTAGCTAGCTAACTCGCTCACTCCAGGCTCTTGGCATTTTCCACTTTGGGGACAGTAAGCAGTTGTCTTGGTGAGTCATTAGTTCTCTATGTGTGAAACCACAATCACTTCTGCTTTCCACAATCCACAGAGCCACTGTGAGAATCAATAGTTGGCACACTGATGTGACTGCTGCATACTTGGTATTATGCTCCTGTATCCCGACTAGTTCCCTTCCTGGTTTTTGATACGCACTCTCCTACCCACCCACCCCATTCCCTTTAAGTCACGAGCTCCATAGAGCAGAGAAGTTAGCTAGCACACGATTTCACCATCCATAGTCTACACACTTGCTGACTTTTGTTGTGGGTCAGTAGTGGTTTATGGGAAAAAAAAAAAAAACACCCCACAGCAGGCAAAAAAAAAAATCTCTTGAGTAACAATCTGTGTTCACCAAAGTTACTTCCAAGAAATGTTAGGAAACAGCATTTCAGGAATGTGTTTAAGAGACTGTAAGACCTCCCAGGTGCTCGGCTGATGTCAAATTCATCTTTATCCAGCACCACCCGATTATAAGCCTGGACCTATGTTGGACTTGTAGTTAATTATTCTTATTCCAATTAAGTTGGTATAGCATAGGAACTGTGCCTTTTGAATCTAGACTTCTTTTGCCCTGTTCTAATTAACCTGCACAGCTCTCCCAAGGGGGTGCTGCAACACAATGTGGATGAAGAAGCAAGAGTTTCATGAGGTAGAAGGGAAAAACAAAGCTGCATCTGTATGCATAGGAGGAAATCTTGACAGGAAGGCTGAGATACGACGACTTAGGTCCTAAAGTGTCATTTGTATGCAGAGACTCGTGTCTGTCTTGTGAACTGCTATAGCCCAACAAATGGCAATGTAAAGACCTGATTAAATATCACTTATTAAAAGTGAACAGGAAGTCAGACATTTCTCTGGACAGGAAGAAATTATTCACAACACAGGACAAGGAAGGACTTAATTAGCGACTCAAAATACCAAATAAGGAGTTCCACAGCCAGACTATGGAGAAACATCGGTGGCAAAGAAGCCACAATGGACTTCTCAGGTCAGCAATTGGCTTACTGCATGCGTCGTTAAGCCACTTGCTATTCTCAACAATACCGATAAAGGAAAAACAAACTCCCTGCCCTCTTGGGGTTAATATTCTACGTATAGATTATCCGCCAGATGTAGTGGAGACCCTTCTGTGAGACAGGAGGAAGGCATCAGAAGCCCTACCCAGGCTCTCCAACTATCCGGTAACAGGTTCGAGTACCGCCCTAAACAAGGACACAGGGAAGATCCCTGGATCTCCGTAGGGCCGTTCCAAAACACCGGGACGTGACCAGAACAAGGACAAAGTCCGGAGAAGGCTGAATGGACACAGGACCGCTCAAGTGAGTCGAGAAACTTGGGTAACAAGGACTAGAGCAACTCTGAAATCAGGGCCCAAACAGAAGCCGCGAGCCGACACCGGCCGCCTGGAGCCGCCATGGCTGCCGAAGGACGGATCTGGAAAGAGAAAGAGACACTCACCTCACCGGGCACGACTCTCGAGGCCTTCGGTTCCTGATCTGGAGACGCCAGCGCGGCCACCGCTCGATCGGATGGTCTCAAAGAGGCAAATTCCGCTGTTTGAAAGCGGCCATCATCGTCCCATCATGCCCTGCGCGGGACCTTCTAGCTGTCCAAAAAGACCATCGAGAGCAGCCCACAAATCCAGGGTTCCGGGACGCCAGCGTGCAACTCGGCGAACAGGCCTTCCGAGCCTCAGTCTCTTCCTCTGGGTTCAGAGTCTCCTTGCGACCAATCGCGCTTGACCTAAGAGTCAACACCCCGCCTCTGGCCTGGGGGTGGGCGAGGGAGGACAAAACCAGACCGGCCATATTTACTAAGGGCGGAAGTGACGTCACGTCCGGTCGCTGGGGTGGGGTGGGGACCAGTGCAAGGTGGAAGGGAACTAAAATACCGTTGTCGGCTTACGGGACTATTGACTGGGGCGCGCGGTGGCACGTTCATTTTCTGCGTCCGTGTTTCTCACTTCCGCTTGTGAGGATTTCAGGTCGGAGGGAGCATTTCTAAGGCTACAGCCCAGGTTAGTTGGGGTCCTTTCCCGGGATGGCAGTGGAGAAAGTGGCATTTGTGCCTTAGGTAACCGGTGGAGGAGTCCGGGTTGCTGACATGTAGACCGAAGTGTCCTCCCTGGCACCTGTGAACTAGGGGGAACCCAACCATCAGGTTCTTGTCAAAGACATGCGCAGGGTGTTTTGTAGACGTCAGCCCTGACGTAGATTAAAGTCGTCTACCTGGCGTAGTGACTTTACCCCTGGAATCCCAGCAGTTGTGAAGGTTAGGCATAAAGGTGGCCACAAGTTTGAGGCCACGCTAGGCGAGACCCTTGGAAAATAAGTTCGTGTTCGGATATGTCCTTTGGTGATATCTCGGGATGCTTATTTCCATTAGCCCATGAAAGCATTATCCGTTAAGTTTCTACAAAAAAAGAAAAAAGAAGAATCAGACTTTACTTACTGCTTCCGAACCTTTTCTCAGTGGCTGTATAAGCTAGATCGCAAAACTACTACTCTCAGTGCCCTGTTGTTGATGAACATGAACATAAGTCTGTGTGTCTATGTTCATAGTCTCAAAAGTAGTGCTGTTGCCAGGTGGTGGTGGCGCACGCCTTTAATCCCAGCACTCGGAAGGCAGAGGCAGGCGGATTTCTGAGTTCGAGGCCAGCCTGGTCTACAAAGTGAGTTCCAGGACAGCCAGGGCTACACAGAGAAATCCTGTCTCGAAAAACCAAAAAAAAAAAAAAAAAAAAAAGTAGAGCTGTTGTGTAAAGAGGAGGCCAGTTTTCTTTCCAAAGAGCTTTTGCATCCGAATTCCAACAAAGTAGGCATGCCTTTGCTCTCTCTCCGTTCTGAGTGTTACCATCTCACTTAATGTTTGTAGACTTAATGCGTTTCTTAAATCTGCCTTTTAACTTGCTGTCCTTCGTCTACATGCAAAACTTGGCTTTCCAAATGTATGTAGTGTTCATACTTTTTATGAGTCTCCATTTATATCGCTCATATGAACACTCTCTTGGCTATGGTCTCGAGTTCCCACTCCTTCCAACATCTGTCCTGTACCACGTGGACCCTCCCTCTCTGGTGACGGCTCACACCCCCTTTCTCTTTATTACTAGCACAGGATTTGCTTGCATTCTAACAGTGAGAAGGGTCCAAATTCTCTTTGTGTTTCTCTTTCATCAGTAATTTGTTCAACACTCACAGTTGATGAAATCCCTCCTGGAAGTCAGCTTCCCTATTTAAAGTGTGACCTCCGGGCTGGAGAGATGGCTCAGAGATTGAAACCACCGACTGCTCTTCCACATGACCAGGGATTCAGTTCCCAGCACCCACATGGCACCTCACATCTATCTTTAACTCCAATCCCAGGGAATCTGACATATATGCAGGAAGACATGCACATAAAACTATTAAAATAAACTGTGGCCTATAAATGGAACAATTTCATTTCTTGTATAAATTTTATTCCTATCTTGTGTGTGCACTGGTGTGTGTGTGCATATGTGTGTACTCATATGTACAGACACCTGTCAGTGCACTTTGGTACACCAAAGGCAACCTTAGGTGTTAAGCCTTGAGTGCTGTCCACTGTGGGTTGGGGTTTGTTTTGTTTTGTATTGTTGAGACAAGGGCTCGGGTTGCTCTGCAACTTACTGAATAGGCTAGGCTGACTGGCCATAAAATCACAAGGATCTGCCTGAGTGCACCGAGTTCATAAGATACTCTCACAGGCCAGGCTTCTTTTTAGATGGCTTCCGGGGATCAAACTGGGTCCTCACCCTTGCCAGGCAAGCACTTTACCAACTGAGCTATCCTCCCAGCCCTAATCCAGATCTTGAAATAGAATTTTTGATGAAGGGGAAGAAAGGAAATCACATTTCATAGCATTAACAAGCCTTGAAACTAAATGCAGAGTAACTAATATCCCAGCTGTATCTGTGGATACTGTCAATAGTGAATCATCAGCCATGGGATTTTTCAATTAGGAAATGACTTGCCAAAAGTTAGGAGCTAGACTAGCAATTTTGTAGCATGAATTCCAGCCTTTGTCTCATAGCTAGAAGGGTAACAAAACAAACTAGTCTATAGCCCAGTACCAAAGGGAGACAGAGAGAAGGTCAGATGAGGCCCCTCTACCTCAGTGTCTTCTGAGTCATTTATTTAATTGTGACTTTCACACATTCTTAGTTGGTCTGTTTGCCATGTGATTAAGTGTATATCTAGGAAGACCCCTTAAGTCAGGACTCGAAATTATACGATGAAGGACCAATGAAGTATGGTCCACATATGAAGTAGTATGCTGCTGTGATAGACTCTGGAAGTCTTTTGTGTAGGGATATGGGAAGCTCAGTAAGTGTTAGACTTAAAACAGTGCAAAGCACAGAAAGGTGGATGAATTATGTACCCACTCCTGCCACCCCATCCTCCAGCCACTCTTCCTCCTACTCCAGACTGCTGAGGTCATGTTTGTCTGTCTCAGCACTTTCCATAAGCCGTGGTTCCATCTGCAGTCTGGCAGCACAGCCACATCCTTTAACTGCAGGCCAGCCTACCTACTTAGCTGCCTGTGGCTCTCCCAGGCCTCTTGGGTGGGAGCAGTACTCTGAAGTTAAAGCTTTGTCTTGTCTTCCTACTCTGTTGTGGCTTTTTAAAAAATGATTTATTTATTTTATTTATGTGAGTACATTGTTGTTGTCTTCGGACACATCAGAAGAGGGCATCAGATCTCATTACAGATGGTTGTGAGCCACCATGTGGTTACTGGGAATTGAACTCAGGACCTCTGGAAGAGCAGCCAGTGCTCTCAACCGCTGAGCCATCTCTCCAGCCCTCCTACTCTGTTCTAATTCAAATCTTTAATTTCACTTAGAAATACATGAGAAATTACTGTGAGAAGTTACCTAGTTTGTCGGGATGGACCCAGAGGTGGCAAGCAAGGAGTGAGGTGTCTTCACAAAATGGGCTTCCTCAAAGATTTCTTTTTAAATCACCTCAGTGTCTGGTCACTGCTAAATGGTGTTGTCTTCTTTCTGTCAGGACTTTATCTCAGCAGCCTTTGGACACTGCAGAATTGATAGTGTGGACTAGCATTGGACTTTTTCAAGATGAGCTTCCTCTTACCCAAACTGACCAGCAAGAAAGAAGTAGACCAGGCGATCAAAAGCACTGCGGAGAAGGTGTTGGTTCTCAGGTTTGGGAGGGATGAGGACCCCGTCTGTCTGCAGCTGGATGATATTGTGAGTTTTAAATAAGCAGCCTTAATTAAAAGTTCACCTGTTATCACTCAGCATCCTGAAAAGGAACAGGATTGATGTAGATTGTCACACTTTCTCTAAGAGCTGGGCCTGTCCTGATCTGAGGCCCAAATGGACTTCGACGCCTGTCCTGACACCCTCCCCCACTAGCAGGCATCGGGAGATCAGGAAATGTCAGCACAGCAACAGTCGCATAGTGAAGTGCGGAAAGTTCTAGAAAGGACTGGGGGAAACGCTCCCAAGGTATACAGGTTGCAAAGTGGAGATCTGAACTGATTCCCTGGCTGCCAGTACTCTCTTTTTTGCTTCTCCTAGAATGTGCCTGGTGGAGAAATCAAGTCTCACAGCACGTCTTCAGTCAGTAAAGAGGGAAATTGTGAAGAGAGTTACTGTGTGTTCCTATTCACCTTGGAGATTGAACTAAGGTCTTACATCTCTTCCCACCCATCTCTGCCGCAGTCAGCTGTGGGGACCAAATATAAGAATAGTCATTAGGTTACGTACAATGAATGTGTAGGACTAGTGAGGTGGCACAGCAGCTGAGGTGCTTCCTGCACGAGATTTCTAACCTCAGTCAATCTCTGGAACCCAAAAGTGGAGGAGGGACCCAACCCTGAGCGTTGTCCCCTGACCTCCATGAACACCCACGCTCACACCAGTCAGTAAGTGGGAGTCATCAGAAACTCATGCTTTTAGCTATGGAAAAGAGTACACATTAGAGGCTGGAAGGGTAGCTCCATGGTTAGAACAGTTGTCTCTTAACGTATGAGGCCCTTGGAGCTCAACACTCAAGGTCAACAAGAGAATTAGACTGATTGCTTCTGAAACCACACTTCCAAAGTTCAAATCCCAGTCCTGCTGCTTAGGAGTTGTGTGTCCTGGAACAGGTAACTCCTTCCAGTGCCTCAGAGTCTGTAACGTGCTAAGCGCCGATAAGTTAAGTGGTCATAGGTTATAGGTTAAATGGTCTATCAGGTGGAAAGCATTGAGGATGGTGAGCAGTGGGAGGGGCACCAGGCTCTCCTGATCCTCATTTCTAGGAGGAAGGAGCCTGGGGAGTGTCGGCACCCTGATGTTGCAGGCAGGTTGTCAGGAGCTGAGGTTTTTGTTTTGAAGTTAAGCATTGAGACGAGACCTGATGCCCTACCACTGGGCTGTGCTCACAGCAGCTCACTCCAAATGAAGAGAGATTCCTTTTTTCTCTTCTTTTTTTTCCTCAGAAGTAATCAAACACTAGCCCATGAGATAGCTCAGCCAGTCAGGTCTCTTGCTGCTAAGCAGAGCCCTGACCTCAGCAAGTTGTCTCTGGCTCCTGCACATGCACTGTGGCTCACACACCCCCATCCTACCCGCCACCCCCCTGCACACACACACACACATAAATAAAACTTAAAAAAAAAAAAAAAAACTTGATTTCATAAAGAAACAAACCAACAAAAGAAAAGAAGAAAAATCTTTTCCCCAACATGTCTTAGTTTTACATTTCCACTGCTGTGAAGAGACACCATAACCAAGGCAACTTATACAGGAACGGTTTATTTGGGGCTTAGAGTTCCAGAGGGTTAGAACCCATGGTCATCATTGCAGGGAGCGTGGCAGCCAGCAGGCTGACAGGCATGGTGCTGGAGAAGTAGCTGAGAGCTCGAATCTTGACACAAACAGCAGAGAGCTTACTGGGAATGGTATGGGCTTCTGAAACCTCAAAGCCTGCCACAGTGACACATGTCCTCCAACAAAGCCACTCCTCCTAACCCCTCTCAAACAGTTCCACCAGCTAGGGACCCAAGTAGTTAAATATGTGAGCCTATGGGGGCCATTCTCATTCATACCACCACGCAGTGCCTTCTCCTGACCTATCACCAATGATCCAGCCTCCGAACAGTAATACTGTGTCTAGCTGGGCTTTGCACACATGTAACCCTGCACTTGGGAGGCTGGGCTTTG
>NC_034609.1:32923710-32972781 GCF_900095145.1 Mus pahari
TGGGAGGCTGGGCTTTGTACACATGTAATCCCTGCACTTGGGAGGCTGGGCTTAGTGTACACATGTAATCCCTGCACTTGGGAGGCTGGGCTTTGTACACATGTAACCCTGCACTTGGGAGGCTGGGCTTAGTGTACACTTATAATCCCTGCACTTGGGAGGCTGGGCTTTGCACACATGTAATCCCTGCACTTGGGAGGCTGGGCTTTGCACACATGTAATCCCTGCACTTGGGAGGCTGGGCTTAGTGTACACATGTAACCCTGCACTTGGGAGGCAGAAAGGCTGACCTCAGTGAACTCAAGGCAGCCCGGTCTACATAGCAAGTTCCAGAATTGTGGCTTAAGAGGAATTCAAATGGGAAAATTTCCCAAAACAAAATTCTTCTCAAAATACTATAGTAAGCTCCCTGTACAGTATCACAGTGTGTTTCACAAAAGAAGTACTATGCAACTGCTGTAGTATAGCGGAACCTCCATCCATCTTGTCATTCACAGCTCTCAAAGACTTCAGCTGACCTGAGTAAAATGGCTGCTATTTACCTGGTGGACGTGGACCACACGCCGGTTTACACACAGTATTTTGACATCAGTTACATTCCCTCTACCGTATTTTTCTTCAATGGACAGCACATGAAGGTGGATTATGGGTGAGTTAAGTTGGCCATTCATTCTTCAAAGCTGGTTTTCTCAAGGCAGGTTTGTGACTGTCATCTCCTCATTTGATGCTCTTTCGTGCAAAATGAGAGTGTTTTAAGTGTGACTGAAAGATTTTTAATTTCCAGCTTAAGTATGAAAAAAAAGCATAGCTTTTGAAAGACTAACTACCCATCCTTAAGGACAGAAAATATGGAATACCTATATTAGCTGAACATAAAATGTAAAACTTAACCAGAAGTCAGTTGCAACAAAATACCTAGTATTTGGGACTGGTATTGGCTCTTATGAAAGATATAATCCTGCCAGGGAGACACATTCTCTGTTGCCAAGTGTCTTCTGTCCCTCAGAGAATTCTGATGGCATTCTTCAGGCCTGCCTGTCAAAATAAGTCACATGATGTCTTCTGTATTGTCCTCCTCTCCATCCTGTTCACACTGTGATCTGAGTACCGTTGGCGGCACCCAGAATTGTGGTCCCTTCTTACTCTGGGGAGGCGTGTCCTGGAGAGTTTAATACTGATGCTTTGGAACTGCCGCTTATCCTCCTAGGACTCGGTTAGTACACTAGCTTATTACACCCTACTGCATGGAGTTCAGGACACAGTATCAAACTCCTTTAAAGTGTTTAATCTTTTAGCCCGGTAACTATGTTTCCAGGAGTTTAATAGTATGTTAAAGATGCATACTTTACAACTCTGAGGCAGATACTAGTTGTAAAATCATATTACTACATAGTTTGTGATGTAATTCTTACTATCTTAAAAAAAAAAGAAAAAAGAAACAGAACACTCCCCCACCCCACCCCCACACACAGACCTAGAAGAGTATACATCAAAAGGTGACTTCTTGCCTCACAACTGATTTTTGTTTCTCTTTTAAAACTTCTACAGCCAATACACTTGATGTTTAAAATAACTCATAAGGTTGTTTATTAATACCCACAACTCAGAAGGTCAGTGATGAGAACTGGAGAGGATGCAGTGAGCTAACGGACTTTTTTCAGAAACACTGAGTAAAGTCTGCCCACCCCAGTACTCAGGGAACGCCACATGATAGTGGTGTGGGAAGGGATGGAAAGGCAGGCTCCTTCCCGTACCCAGACCTCCACGTGGGGCCTCAAAGCCCTGGATGTTGTCCTGTGTCCTAGACCTGGGGAAGAGGCTGTGGTCAGGCTGTGCGTAGAGAGACAGGAAGGAAGGAAGAACCCACTGCTGCTGACCCTGCATCACACACCGGAAAGTTCTGACCATGGTTACTCTCCTCTGCTGCAGGTCTCCAGATCACACTAAATTCGTAGGAAGCTTCAAAACCAAACAAGACTTCATAGATTTGATTGAAGTCATCTACCGGGGAGCGATGAGGGGGAAACTTATTGTCCAGAGTCCTATTGATCCCAAGAACATACCCAAATATGACCTCCTCTATCAAGACATTTAACACACTCACTGCTGTTGGAGATGAGAGAAGCACAGGTTGAAACAGGGCCTGAACCCAGAGGGCCTGTGGTCTGGAGTCCCTCAGAGACATGTTCACCGCCTGAGGAAAGAGGTTTGCGGTGTCTATAATCAACAGCCCCTTTGCAGCAGCCCCAGCGCTCCAAGAATCGGGATGCCCGAGCGTCCCTTCCCTGAGAGCCTCACAGGAGTGAGGTGAGAGTCCGAGTGCTGCCTGTTTGTGACTTCCCTTTATCTTGACTTTTCCTCACCCCTTAAGGTCAAGCACCATCCTAGAAGTGCTCAGTTAGCCATGTGTGCACATCCTCCCCCATGTCTCTGTTCACTTGCGCCCCCTGCTCCCTCCTATCCCAGCTTCTCTTGGGCTAACTAATAATTAGGTGCAGGCGAGTTCATTGTTTCCTCAAAGACTGAAAGCAGTACCCTGTCCACTGTTTATAGCCATCAGGCCATTAATTGCCAGGAGAAAAATGTGACTCTTTCCCATCCAGCACAGTTTGAGCTAAACAACAAGTTTGGGAAATAAGGGACCGAACTCCCCAGAAAGCACTGCCACCACCTATTACCTCAAGGACTAAAGACCAAAAGGATGTCAGATTGCTAAGGGGGAAACGCCTTGAGGGGTTTGCAATTCATCCAAGGGCTTTTGAAGAATGTGACCCAACCTCAGGAAACTTGTGTTTCTCCTAAGCCTTATGAGAGTGGTTGTCCCTGTCATTCTGGAATGAGAGAGCAGGCACAGAGCTGGGCAGCAAGGAACTTGTTGCCAGCAGAGGCCCAGGTGTGCAGGAGCCCCCCCCCCCCCCACACACACACACACACATCGGCTGCTTATTTCTAAGCTTGGCCTCTAGGGGAAAGTGAAACCCTGGCCTGGTTC
Organism: Mus pahari; assembly: GCF_900095145.1. Taxonomy (NCBI): domain Eukaryota; kingdom Metazoa; phylum Chordata; class Mammalia; order Rodentia; family Muridae; genus Mus; species Mus pahari. The sequence goes on from NC_034609.1 coordinate 32,926,703, forward strand.
TCACAGACGGGGCACAGAAAGAAGGTTGTTTGGGTTTTCTGTGTCCTCTGCCCAGAGCCGAGAGATGCTTCAGGGATGGCCAGAGAACCCCTTCCCATCATCTCCTTAGGATGCTCGGGGCTATAGCAGCGCCCCCCCACACACACACACACACCCACACCCACACCCACACATGGATGAAAACTTTGAGATTCTAAGAGTCAGATCCCTAAGCTACTGAAGTTCTAGGTGTACGATAAACGATCCTCCACACCCCTAGGGTGGAATAAAAGGTCTGTCCAGCTCACTGTCGGCCGGGTCTTCTGTCCGTCAAGCTAGGCACTCAGGTGCAAGCAAGAGCTCAAATCTTGCACAGGGCAAATACCATCGGCTTCCTTCCTTAGGGGTAGGTGAGGATTGGGTGGGAGGGGCTGTAGTCTGGATTCATGTTTTAGCTCCTATGTTGGTTACTTGCCCTTCCACAGTCCTTATTAAACATGTGTTGTATACCCTGTCCAGTACTAGAAACCATGCAGCTGTGACTCCTGGACAGAGAGCGGTCTCTGAGGGGAGAAAAGGAGGCCCTTGTACAGAAAGGGAGAAGCATTGGCGGGGAGGGGAGCGGAGTAATGGAGGGAGGGCCTGAAGGGCTCTGATTTTTCTATAGTAGTGGCCTGCCACCTGCTGTCAGGTGCTGTGTGAGTGTGTGACAGTGCTGTCTCACTTTCTGGCTGGTATCTCCCTGGATCCCATAGATCTACCCTGGGGAGATACACCAGTGACTCTCAAGATGCTATTATCTTGGAGGTAGAAGGCATGTGACTTGTCTAGACCCCCAGAGCAGGGTGAGATTCTCCACTATGGAAGAAGAGCCACTGAAGAGCCCCCAACTCTGCCGAGTCCCTGAGCATTCTAGCCATGGGACTCTACAGAGTCTCTAGGGTCATCCCTAATGGATGGGTAATGACTAGAGAGCTTACATCACTGAGCAAGTCTGGGCTGAGCTGTTGGAAGACCATTAAGCCCACAGTGCTTAATGCCTGCGTGTGCTGCCTGCGTGTGCTGTTTGAGTTTCTGGCAGAGGGAAGCACAGACAGAAGAGCCTCTGTCACAACTCTGTCCCACTCTGAGCTCACACTCCCCATGGGCTTTCCTTGCCCACTCCAGAGGAATGACATCATGTGAGAAGAGCCAGAGGTTGCATTCACACCGACCCAGGATCAAGGAAGGGTCACCGTGATCTCCCAGAGACCTGCCTCTTGCAAACTCGATTGCTGTTACAGTCTGTAACACCCTAGGGGTTTCCTGGTTTGTCAGGATGTCCCCATTTTTCTAGCAGACCATACTTCTCGGCTGCCCAGTACTGTGAGAGAATAACAGCCACAGAGTACAGAGAGTCCAAAGATGGGGCCGAAGCACATTTTTTATTGTTGACTGAGCAATTTGGGGCTAGCACCCCTCAGCGTATAGCCCAAGCCTTCCACTTCCCCCTCTTCCATGGCTCCCAGCCTGCCCTGCTGTGTGCAAACTTCCAGTGAACCCTAACTAGTTCTTGGCCATGGTTTCCTGAACCCAGTCCTTCAGGTCGGTCGCCCTCACGTACACACCGTACTCAGCGACGGCACAGCTCTTGTCAAAGCTCAGGATCCCAGCTGCGTACCAGGTGTCCTCCTCCATGTCGTGAATGGCAAAGGCACTGCCGGCGTCACCGTAGCAGGTGTCTTCCTGGTACTTGGTGAGGCCAGCACAGAAGGTATGCTTGTTCAAGATAGGCTGTACCCCAACAGGACTCGTAAAGTTTTTCTTCTCAGGCACTGTACTATTCTCATAGTGCACCACACACTTGTCCTGGTCGGCCACAGGCAGCATAACATACTTGAGACGATCTGGAAATCTAAAGTTGGTGTTCCGCCCCCAGCCAGACACGTAGCCCATGCGGCCTGGTGCTACATAGTCTTTGGAAGGCAGGCAGATAGGCATGACTCTCTCGGTGACAAGCACCCTCTGCTTGAGTTTGATTAGCCCGATATCCACCTCGAGGTGGTTGGGGTGGAGAAACACCTTCTCAATCTCCACCAGCTGGTTTCTCCCCACATAGAGCGTTAAGGTTGGGGCAATGTCCTTAGCTGACGCGGTCTCGCTGTGGTTCAAGAAGAGGTTTTTGGCCGTGGTCAGCAGCCACTGGTCACTGATCAACGTGGCCCCGGTGGTGAGTCCGTGGCGGGAGATCATCTTGGCCTGCCATGGAAAGCTGCCTTTGGCATCCATAGAGCCACCGATGATGCGCTGCACCTGGTCCACAGGGTGCTTGGGCTTCCCACACACTACAGAGGGAGGGAGGGGTATGAGCAGCAGTCCAGAGCAGGCCCCACCTACAGAGCCCTGGAAGCATCGGCCACCGCTGCTTCCACACCCAACAGTGAGCCTGTGAACACTCAGCCCTTACCACCGGCTCCTCCTCACACTTCTGGTATTTACACACTAAGTGGCTAAGTTTTTAAAACTCCTGGCTGACAAGCTTCTATATAAATATATTTATACCTACATACATATGTAAACATCACCACACACTCAAATTCCACAATTCTCTAAAAGTCAATGAAAGGGCTGGAAGCTGTGTGTGCATTTCATTCTTAGACAAAGATGGCCCTGCAGCAGCACCGGCAGAAACACAGATTTTATGGATGTAAAAACAAATAACCCAAACCCCATAGCTAAAGTTGGGCAGAAGAGAGGTGAACTACAGAACATGGGAGTCCCAGTTGTCCCCAGTTCCTGCCTTAGCCCTCGTGGGTTCAGCTTCCATTGTTTCCTCCCTGGCCGGGACCTTCCTGGGGTGTGTCCTCTCTCCCTTCAACCAAGGCTCCGTGAGCAGGTGGTTCTGGATGGAGAGCATCTCCATGGGAAGCAGCTAACTCCGCCAAACCACCTTAGCCTAAATGAGCATGGCACTGAGCTATCGGGGGGGGGGGGGATCCTGTCCCTCCTCTGCCAGCTCTGGTTCTCTCTGACCCAGGACACACAAGGGGAACACAGCCACATCTTAGCCCCGTGCTCTGAGACCTCAGGACCCACCTGCCTCACATTCGGGGAGTTTCTCTCCAGCGGCTGTGTTCACCCATTGCTTCTCACTGTTTAAGGTGTACACCCCTGAAACAAAAGAAGATGAGATCAGAGAAAATGAATCTGACCTGGGGATTAAAGAGTTGGGCAGGAAGAAGTTAGAAACTGTCAGGCGTGTAGGCTGCAGGACGTCGTTGATAAAGACGACACCCCCAAGCAACAAGGGCCATGGGATTGTAGCCTCTTAACAAGACAAAACAGGAAGCTGAGACAAGTTAGTTTGGTGGAAGGACCACCACCAGGAGACGGGAACTTAATTCGAATCTTATGTCCCTGGTTTGAGGCAGTACTTGAGAAGTTTCTGGCCAGGTACCCCAGCCCCACCCATCATGGGAACATCAAACAGGGCCAGGGGTGTAGGCAGAGGGATGATTGTCCTGGCCTTACCATCTCCTTCTGTCCGTAGTCTGTAGAACTGTCGGCAGCGATAGCGAACCAAGTGCTCCACATAGCCGTTTGCAATCTCTGGGGGCTTCGGGCAGCTGTCATCTGTCGAGAAAAAGAAGCCAGAAAAAGGCTGTGGGTGCTCAGATGGCTCCCTATGAAACGTCAGCAGACAGAGCTGCCCTGAGCACCAGACTCCCTTGCACCCAAGTGGAAGCTGAGGAAGGGAGGCCCCGAAGATCTAGGCGAGAAGAGAATCTGGGTCTTCCTTAATATAGTGCGGGACTGATGTGGCCAGACTGGGACTCAGCTGAGCTGGGGCGCGCAGCTCCCGGGGAACCCCAGAGACTCACCTTCAAAGTCCATGGCATCATTGCTCAACTCCACAGCAAAAAGCTGACCCCAGAGCAGAAGACTGACAATAGCTCCCAGGGCTCTGTAGAAAAGTGGCAAGAAGGAGTGGGGTTGGTCTCCTTGCACATGTGGTCTCCTTGCCTGCATACATGTACAACACACACACACACACACACACACACACACACACACACACACACACTTTACATTAAGCAGATCGTAAAGGAAGAGAACGAGACGCTAAAACCAAACAACTGCTTCCTACCCACCTCACCCAGGCTTCAGCAAATTCCAGATGCACAACAAGAAGGGAAATTTGTAGAAGCTTAGAAAGGGACCACTGTGACAGAGAAAGGAAAGCACCACCAGTGTGGTAACATATGTGCCATCCTAGCTCTCCACACTCTGGCGCAGAGGCAGGAGGATCGGGGCTTTGACCACAGCCAGTGCTGTGCCTGTCTCAAAAAAGCTGAGAGATGGGAGCTGGAGAGATGGCTCAGTGGTTAAGAGCACTGACTGCTCTTCCAAAGGTCCTGAGTTCAAATCCCAGCAACCACATGGTGGCTCACAACAATCCATAATGAGATCTGACAACCTCTTCTGGTGCATCTGAAGACAGCTACAGTGTAATTAGATATAATAATAAATAAATCTTAAAAAAAAAAAAAAGCTGAGAGATGGGAGGCAGGAAAAGAGTGGAGTGGAGAGGAGGCCCAGGGCAAGGTGGTGATCCCTGAGGCCCTGCAAGGGGAAGCAGCCTCTGCTCCCATCCATTAAGTACCGGGCTGTGAAGACACTGTTAGGACACTGTAGCTCATTTCAACATGATGGCTATAGTTTATTTTGCTATTCTCACTTTTGGAAATTTCCCATAATAAAAAGGTTGTTTTGATGTGTAATTTGTCATAGTCGCTGTTGTTGTTCTTAAGTCATGGTCCCATTCTTTGCCCAGGCTTGTCACAAACTCCTGAACTCCCAGACTCACCCTGCCTCAGCTTCTAGAATCCCTGGGATTGCACCATCATACATACATACATACATACATACATACATACATACATACATACATACATATCATATGTGGTTGTTCCTATTACTTCATATATTTGCCTTTAAAGGATTGCATATCAAACCCAAGAATGGCAGCAAGCTGTCTTCCTAACCATATGACTATGGCCATCATTGGTACACAGACCACACTTAAGTGCTACCCAGTTCCCTGCAGATGCTGGCCAGTCAGGACGTTCTGAACACTGTGCTTCTGGTCTTTTTGCTACCTTAAGAGTCTTTCTATTTTGATTTTTAAAAAAGTGGTCACCTTGATGTGTCACTAAAATCTGTGACTATTCTAGGCACATCCTGCCTTTGACATGTTAGCATAACAAGATTCACACTCAAAGTGCATAGTCAAGTTACAAGACCAAATATCTCCTAATGAATTAGGTAAGTTTACAGTTCTGTGTCGCGCTGCATTCACAGTTGTCCTCAGCTGCGTGCGGCCCGCAGGCTGTAGGCTTAACTCCCACAGAAGGATAGCTCACCAGCCTGGTTCCTGCATCCCATCTTCTCACCTCTCCCCATAGACTTATACACGGTGTGCTCAAAGTGGGAAGTGTGGACTGTGGACTCACCTCATCGTGGGGCTCTCTTGCCTCTCTCTGGAAGGGCTGGGCTGTGCTGACTCCGGCCGAGCACTTTATGCCTCAGGGGTTTTACCCCACCTCCTCCTCCTCCTCCTCCTCTTCCTCCTTCTCCTCCTCCTCCTCCTCCTTTTCTGTGTTTGCACAACGTCTCGGCCTTGCTAAGGTCACTGGCTGTTCCAGTAACCAAACCACAAAGCAAACCCCTGTCAAAAGCCGAGCTCTTGCTTCATACTTGGCTCTCTGCAGTGTTATTTTACAAATCATGAAGAAATCTAGCAACTTTATGACCCCTCCCACCCACCACAATGGTGGGTAACCCCTAGAGAGTGGGATGGGGAATAGGGGCAGTTAATCTGACACTTAATTGGGAGAGGGTGTTGGTTAGACCTTTTAAATTATTATTTCAATGCCCTTTTAGACACCCTTGTGATCCAGCCTTAGCTGGGACTATAAAGAAAATGTTTCCTTTTCTCAACCATGCTGCCTAAGTGTGGCCATCTCTGAGTGTGGAGAGCTCTGGAACTTGCAACCAGCAGACTGGGTTTACTGGGTCTTAGTCCATTGCTTTTTAATCTCAGAGTGCCTAAAGCTATAGTGTAGACCAACATGGGACCCTTGTACTAGCTCTTTTCTCTGGAGTTTTCAGTGCTGAGAAAAGCTTATGTTGGAACCATTTTCAAATCGAGTGTAGACATTTCTGCAGTCTCATTCAGAGAGCAGTAAACAGAAATCGGTTCCATTTCGCAGTTGCCCGCACCCACCCATGAGGACATCCTGTTGCTAAAAGTGTTCCAACTTGAAATCAGTGAAATGAGCCTGCTGTGTCTCTTCTAATTGTTCTTAGTGGAAAATCACATCACATGGTTAATGTAGACACAGGGCAAACTCAGTGGCAGGACATTCTGTAGTTTCACAGTCCGGTAGCTAGTCCAAATGGGCATCTGAGAAAAAGATCAGTGTTTTCAGCCAAATACCTGTCCTGGCATGTTATTCACTTAAACATAGCAACTCAATCTAAATGGCTTCACTCGTTTTAAAAATTTTGTTTCTAAATTAGATCTTATCACAGAATCACTTGGGCTGTTCATAGTGGCACTGGTGTAGATCAACTGGGAAGAGCCCAGATCCCTGTCAACAGGAGACTGGTAACTAGTGTGCTTCGTGGTCACTCGATGGGATATTGCACGGCCGTGCAAACGCTTGGACACCAGAGAACAGGGATGATATCACAGTTCTGAAAAGAAAGGACACAGTTGCAGAGGAGAGCAGCCGGAAGTGCACTGCTCTGACAGAGCTCAAAGCCAAGCCCAGTTTGTTAAAGAACACCCAACTCACAAACAACAGCAAGACAATGAAAAGACAGGCTTAGTGGATAAGAGCACTTGCTGTTCTTCCAGAGAAACTGGGTTCACTTCCCAGCATCAGATGGCTTACAATAGCTTGTGGTTCCAGCTCCAGGGCATCCAGTGCCTCTGAACTCACACACACACACACACACACACACACACACACACACACACACACACACACACCGGCATGTAAAAACAATAGAAGTAAAAAAGAAGATGCAAAATTCACAGAAAGGGAGAGAATGTTTGCTCTACTGATAAAGGCTTAATATCCCAAATATCTGAAGGCCTCCAGAAAAATAATAAGATGACAAATAACACAGTAAAAATATGAGCAAAAGATCACAGCATTCGAGGCCAGCCTGGTCTACAAAATGAGTTCCAGGACAGCCAAGGCTACACAGAGGAACCCTGTCTCGGAAAAGAAAAAAAAAAGATCACAGCATTTAGGAGGCTGAGGCCCAGGCTGTAGAGCAGGAGCCTGGCTGGGCAAAAAATATAAATAAAGGATTTGAATAGATAATCCTTTAAAAGACACACATGTGCCAAAGAACACATGTGTGCATGTAAAACAAGCATTGGGGAACACTGGAGAAACTGGAATCTTCACGCACTGTGGTAGGAATATAGAATGGTCCAAGCTCCACAGCACGGCTCGATGGTCTATCCAAAAGCTGGTACCAGAATTACTGTATCCCAGCAATTCCACCTATAGGTGTGTCGTTCAACAGTTTCCTCCCAAAGAGAAACATTCCCTACAGCAAGGAAGCTCCTTAGGTAGGAAGGGAAACAACTCAAAATAGTTTCAGGAAGTTCCTGAAATTGAACACACTCTCTAGGCCTATCCCTCCCAGAGTAAGTAATAAAGCTGAAAAAAAGCAAACAAACAAACAAAAAACAAAAACAACAACAAAAAGACTCGGACAAGTTAAGCATCAAAGAAGACTCTTAGACCAGTTGTCTGGAAGCAGCAGCAGCAGCCAGCCAAGCTGCCTGGAAGGGGTTTAAGATCGGGGTCACTTGGAAAGGTCAAGTTTGGTGGTGTCTGTACTTTGGTCTGTTATGAGATCCCACTCTGATATGAGTAGACGTGTGTATTGCATCTCATTTTGTGTCTTGTTTGCCCCATACATTATTTGGTTTATTCGTTTTTACTTATGTGAATGTGTTGCATACTGCATGTTGTTAAACTTGTAAACATGGAGGTTTTAATGGTTTCTCCATATTGACTTCAGTTCCAACAGCATTCACTGAACACAGTCCATGCAACTTCCAAAACTGGCTTGTCTCCTTTTCTCAAGTTCTATTACTAGGTGCAGTCAATTATTGACTTATTATTGCATCTTCCATTGGAATTGGAATGTTCTTACTTATCCCTAGTAATCCTTTGTGCCCCAAGTCTCTCAGGATGTGATGGCTTTCTTTTGTACTTCATCTTTTCTATTTACCTATAGAACTTGCCTATCCTTTGCTTTTAACTACAGTATTTGCTTCATTTATATTTAGTGTAATTATAGGTATGGTTGGTTTTAAGTATACCATTGCTCTATTTGTTTGATTTTTTTTTTAATCCACAACTTCTATTTTCCCGATTTCTCTGCTCCTACCTTATTACATTACTCGGTTGTTGGTGTTTTGAGTTGGGTTTTGGTGAGGGTACTTTTGTAATCTCTCACTCTGTAGCTCAGGTGCTCCAGAATTCATTAAGTAGCCCATCAAGTTGTGTCAATCCTCCTGCCTCTGCTCCCAAGTTTTGGATTACAGGCATGAGCCACCACACCTGTTTGAATTACTCAGTTTCTGTATTACTTGGTTTTTTTTTGTTGTTGTTGTTGTTTCATTTTGCTATGTTAGGTTTTGTAGGGGATGTTGTGGTCATGTGTGTTAAATTCTATTTCATGTATTATGTGTGTGGGTGGGGCAGGGAGGCATGTACACAACTATGTCACAGTGCACATGTGGAGGTCAGAGGAAAACCTTGGCAGTCGGAGCCCACCTTCCACCATGGGTTCCAGGGACTGTGCTCGGGTTGTCAGGGTTGAATGGCAAGTACTTTTTAACCATGCAAACATGGCCCATACTCAGTTTTTAAAAAGATTTTTACTGAGGGGTGGGGAGGAGAATTACTGAAGAAAGTGCTTGTGACAGAAGCTTGAAGACTACAGTGAGGAGATCCAGCACCTCATCAATGTCAGGCAGCCGTGGGCCCTTCCTGTGATCCTAGCCCTCAGGAGGCAGAGACAGGATAGATCCATGGAACAAGTCATCTAGCTAGACTGGCTGGAAATTCTGGGCTTGAGCCAGAGACTCCACCTCAGTACAGACAGTATGTACCGATCAACAAAGACATCCAGTGTCGTCTTCAGCCTCGAGCATATTCTCTCTCTCTCTCTCTCACTCTCTCTCTCTCTCTCTCTCTCTCTCTCTCTCTCTCTCTCTCTCTTTCAGATTTGTGCACCCACATACATGCAAGCATACATACAGTAAAAGATTAAGATATTGTACTAGTTTTGACAAGATGAATTTCAAGCTTAAAAGTAGTACATTATGAATTTGGACTTTTAATAAAACTTGTTGGTTTTTTTTTTTTTTGTATTTGGAAGAATTCTTTTTGAGATAGGGTCTCACACCAGTTAGCCTGGAACTCACAGAGAGCCATCCACCTGCCTCTGCCTCCCTAGTGCTGGATCTAAAGGTGTGCAACATTTAAAACGTTTGGCAACATTTAAAATACTTTGTCCTCTACTGGCTTTTTTTGTGTTGTGTTCCTACATAACTTTTCTCTTGGTCACCGTCATGATTTCAAAGTGATGTTTCTTCGCTTTTCACAGTCTGGGTTTGTGCCTTCACCACTTCTCAGATAACAAAAAAGACGTCACCGCGAAGGTGTTCTCTCTCCCCGCCTTCCATCCTTGGGTCATTTCTGTGTCTCCTACTTTAATGGTGTCATTGCTGAACACTTTCCAAATGCACACTCAATCCCAATGTTGCAGTCTGAATAAGAAATGTCCCCATAGTTCATGTATTTGAATACTTGTCTTTGGAGTTCGGGGGAGGGGAGTGGGGGGACACTGTGGAATTCCTAGAGATACAGCCTTGCTAGAGTAAGTATACACTGGGGATGGGCCTCACAGACTTAAAGACTCCCCCTACTTCCTGTGTGCGGTAGAAATGTGCTTGGCCAGCATCCTGTTCCTGCCAGCTGCTGCCGGGCTTCCTTACCATCATGCACCCCATCAGGAGCCATGAGCCCAAACAAACTCGGTTTGTTTCAGTTCTTCTGTCACGGTGTTTTATCACAGTAACAGCAACACAACTAATACAGACATTGGTATCAAGGTCGGGGTCTTCAGACTAAGGGGAAAAAAGGAAGCCATGAACTGGAAAGATAGCAAGAGGAAGGGGTCCATGGTGGAGGTCGGAGAGAGGAGCAGGAGGAAGGCAAATGGCGTAAAGTCACAGTAAAAGTAAAGACGGAAAAAGACTGGGGTTGTCGCCCCAAGGAATGTGACCGTGTTGGTTTTCTGGAGGAATGTGGAAGGGTTTGGAACTTTGGGCTAGAAAAGCCGCCGTTGATGCTATTACCATCTGATTAATGGGCCGTTCTGGTAGGATCCTGGAAGGAGACTGTGCCGAGAGGGGTGTAGATACTGAAGGCCTGCCTAGCTCCTGTGGTTTCCGAGGGGAGCAAGGACTTGATTAGCAGCCAGGCTAGAGGCCATTCCTGAGATACATTTGCAAAGAACTGACTTCCTCCTGCCAAGGCCCAGGAGCTCGCTTGAAGCTAAATTTAAAAGTAACTGACTAGCTGGGTATGGTGGCCCGTGCTTTTAATCCCTTCACTCAGAAGGCAGAGTAAGTGGATGATCTCTGTGAGTTCGAAACCAACCTGCTCTCCATGGAGAGCACCAGGACTGGCGAGCAGTTTTTAGAGTTACAGTAACACTCTCTTGCCTTTGACCTTTAACCTGTTTCTTACTGGGAAAGGCAGACTTTAATGAAAATTGTGTCGGAATTCACCTTTTTCCCATCTCTGCCGGTCTGACCTTGCCGGAAGGGGTTGGCTGGAGGGAGGGCTGTGTGTAGTTTGGCAGCCAACATCTTGGAAATTCCTCACTTATGCAATGTTTGGGTTGATGATTTGGGGGAGGAGGTTAATATTTTTGGAGACACTTTTTTTTTTAAAAGCTTGAAACTCTGGGTGCATATGGTGCAAATGTGGGCAAGTGTGTCTGCCAGCAGCCCAGGTGTGGGGGAATGGAATTGCAGGCAGTTGGAAGTATGGCTGGGAAGCAGAGCCTGTGTTCCCAGCAAGGCAGTGCCTCGTGGTCCCTGGAGCTGATCGCAGTGTTCTAGAAAGGGGTGTCATAACGGGGGCACCTGTTTAATTTGTTTACTGAGACAAGTTGCAATTCTGAGTAACATGCTCTGGGTCCCCGCACTCCTCTTTTGATCTGCTGGAAAGTCATGTGTACCCCAGGAAACATGGGGTTCTCGGTCCATGCTATGCATGAACATGTTGGCATTTGCTTATTCTCTGCCCTTGGTGTCTCCAGCAATGCCAGCACACAACTCCGGTCTGTTTGCTGAACCAAATGGAGGGTAAACAGAACCTCTGCCCTCAGTGTTTGCAGGGGGAGCAGAAATTATGCAAAACATGACCAAGTTGCTACCTGCTCTCTGCCTACACTACTGAAGGGCTGCTCCTTCCAGAACCACCCCACCAAGCCCTCACAGAAAAGGCAGTCACCACACAGAAATGGCGGGCCACATGTGAGTGTCCTTACCCTGGGCCAGGCACTTTTCTGTAAGGATTCTGAGCACCTACTGGTTGGGTTCTTCAACATCATTGAAGCAGGAGGTTCTATCATTTATCAAGCCTGTCTTTGCAACTGAGACCCAGGACTAGGAATTTGCTCAAAGTAACAAAGTTAGTAAGAAATGTAAGCAGGGAGATAGGTTCAAGATAGAGGCCAAGCCCACAATCACCCAGGGGTCCTGATCTATATGCTGACCTTCTCTGGAATAGGGGTCCTTCACACCACTGCCCCCTGTTCCTACCACACTCACGCCAGAGTCAGCAGGCGACAAAGCCTTTGATCCTGGGTGAAGGCATGGTTTACCCAGAACAACACTGGCCTGGCTGACAGCACCTCTCAGGAGCTATGGGGGTCTTGAGGAAATCTGTATGTCATATTAAAACTGTGAACATGGCAGGGACACCCAGCAGAGTAGAAGGAAGGTCTTAAGACACTGTCCCCCTTGTCCCCAAGGCTGGGAAAGCCAGCACTTTTCAGAAAGTGAGGCTCTGTCCCAGTTGGGGCTTCTCAGCCCAGGCCTCCAGAGACATCCAAGGACACTGGCAGAAAGGCAGTGACAGAACATGTAGACCATAGCTGGGAAGTACAGTATTAGGCAATAGCTCAAGGAAATGGCCTCATTGCATTCAGGCAACAGAATCTCTGAGGACCAACCAGATCCTGGGAGGAGCCACCCAGCCCTATCCCTTGACAGCTATCTCTAGCAGGGGTGAAATTAAAATAGAATTGAGCTTTTGAATTGAGCGTGGAGTCAGTCCAAGGAGTCAGGCACCACAGATACCTGGCAACCCAGAAGTGACTTTCCTCCCACGGTAGATCTCAGACTTCATCTCCTGCCATGGGTCTATAATCCATAGGACTCTTTGCCCCCACCCACCAAACCCACCCCCATTCGCGTGTGACTTCCCAGAGACCAAGAGCAGCAAAGTGTGGTTATCTCCATCCCCAACATGGAGCCCAGCCACTGAGAAGCAGGGTCTTACCAAGCAGGGAAGAATGTCAGAGCACAGCTCAACTCCATTTATGGACACATTTGTGTTTATTTTCAGTGGTTAGAGACTCACATAAAATTGAAATTCTGATCTCACCAGTCTGATATATTTTGGGTTCTAAGACTCAGGATCCACAACAGAAGGTTAAAAATCAGACTAAAGGGAGGCAGAGGCAGGCAGATCTCTAAGTTCAGGACTAGTCTGGTCTACATAGTTTCAGGCCACCTAAGTGAGATCCTGTCTCAAAAAAAAAAAAAAAAAAAACCTAAAGAGAAAAGAAAGGAAAGATTCATTTTTGGGTGATGATGGCACACACCTTTAAATCCCAACACATGGCAGGCAGATCTCTGTGAGTTTGAGGCCATCTTGGTCTACAGAGCAAATTCCAGAACAGCCAGGGCTACTCAGAGAACTCCTGTTTTTGAAAAACCAAAAAGAAGAGGAGGAAGAGGAAGAGGAGGAAAAGAAGAAAGAACAATTAACAAAACCAGACTCCACATCCAGAGTAACTGAAATTGCCGGGGCCAGGGCACTGCTCAGCGACCCTGACTGGAGCAGGAAGAGCCAGTTCTGATCCTTTGAACAGCCTTTCTCCTGGACCCAAGCCAGCAGGTCGACAAGACCTCTGCCCCCTTTTGGATTTCCTGTAGAGTACTCTCCAACTGGGGTTTTTCATACCCACAACCCCCATCCTGGTCATCTGAGGAATGTGAGTGACTGAGTTCCCTCCCACTCCTGAAGGTCCTGGCCCCCTGAGAGCTGACCCTGCTGTCCTTTCCCAGGTCCTTCCCAACCCTGCTGAAAGGTTGCTTTTGTGTGTGTGTCATTTCCCTGTCTTTCACAGCCCGGCTGGGTGCCACATCAGTTCATTCCCACTAGGCTTCCTCTGCATAGACAACTCTCAGCCAAGTCCCCTGGTCCAGGTGCGCCGGTTTTATTTCCCACCTATCTAGCCTCAAGTTTCTTACAGGAATGTCACCTGACTGCCAAGACTCACTCGACACAATAGAAGTCAAGACTAGGCGGTCAGTGATCCCTCGGCTCCCACTGAATTCTCTGGTGCACTAACCAAGATCCGTACCTGGAGGGAAAGGAGCCTGAAGCACGTCTCAGCAGAAAGCAAATAGCATCTCTTCTGGGCCAATTCACTGTTATGAGAGACCTCAACCCCTCTCCTTACTACCTGGGGTTAAGTTTGGCTGTGGGTGAAAGAAAATGGTTTACCACACAGCAATAGAGATGAGGGAGGAGATAGAGCTCCTACTGACAGTTCTGTGAAGCTCTTTCTGCCCCTGCCACTGTCATCTCTTAAGAGTGACCCTGATCCCCAGGGCTGAAGTAGATGCCAGAACTCCAGCCATGACATTAAGGTTTTAGCAGGAGACCTCCCTGAAAGACCACTCAGTGCCTTCACACTGGATGGAAGGGTCATATGACCAACCTCAGATAGCTCAGAGATCAGGAAATGAGTCTTCGATCCAGGAATCCAGAATGTCGAACTGACTACAGGACAGGTAGCCTCTCTCCAGGAGTTACTACTCTAGGCTAAAGGAGACTAGAGAGCTGGGGAAGGAGTGTGGGCCAGTAGGCGGCACCTGAATATGCCCACACATGAGAGATGTTCATCTTCTTAGATGTACTTATCTTAAATAACTATTAAATAGTTCAAGTTGTTAAGTGCTTAGAAATAAATCAAAGGGCTGGAGAGATGGCTCAGTGGTTAAGAACACTGGCTGCTCTTCTTGAGGTCCTGAGTTCAATTTCCAGCAACCACATGGTGGCTCACAACCATCTGCAATGAGATCTGAAGCCCTCTTCTGGTGTGTCTGAGATAGTGACAGTGTACTCACATACATAAAATAAAACTTAAAAAAAATGAAAGAAATCAAAATATAATATATAAACATATTTAAAGACTGACAGAGCGCTGGGCATGGTGGCACACGCCTTTAATCCCAGCACTTGGGAGGCAGAGGCAGGCGTATTTCTGAGTTCGAGGCCAGCCTGGTCTACAGAGTGAGTTCCAGGACAGCCAGGGCTATACAGAGAAACCCTGTCTAAAAAAAAGACTGACAGAGCAAACACACACAAGAAAAGACAGAATTCCCAAGTCTAGATTGGAGACTATGGGTATTATCCTATTTGTTTAGATTTCCTGCATGTTTAACATTTCTTACTAAACTCTACATTTGTTTTGGCTGCCCCCAGGCTCTCTCATGTGAGGCTGAGAGGCTCCTGGTGAGAGGCAGGGGCTCCAGGCAATGCAGAGGGCAGTGAATTGGATCCCTATATTCCTATCCATGGTGAGTTGTTGCAAGGCTTCCGTGTGTGAGAGAGAACATTGCACCCGTGACCTCAAATTCCCCAAGAGATGCACCTCTACTCAGAAGCAGCAAGTGGGAGGGGCAGCAAGTGGGAGGGGCCTGTCACCTGTTAGAATGGCATCATGAATGTAAGCCATCTCACCAACAGTCTATGGTCGTCCAGGACACTCATGTGTCATAGAGTGGATTGTCACCTGGACTTGGAGAATTAGAAGCCATCCCCCATCACTTCTGCCCATGTCACTGCAGAACAGTTCACATCCATCGGGACAGTAGGAATGACCATCTGCCTAACAGGGCTGTCTAAGGACTCAGAGGAGATCATGTGTAACTGTCAGCATGCAAGATGACAAGGAAGGTGCTTGTCTCATTGAAACTGCTTGGAGTGGGGTGTGGGGGTATTTGGCTGATAAAAGAAAGAGAAATAAGAAGGCAGGAAGAGAGGGAGCTAAGGAAGGGGTAAGAGTAGACATGGGGGCTGAGCCGTGTTTGCTGTGTGCTTGCCTAGTGCGCCAGGGGCCCCGTGCTGGATCCCTGGAGTATGGTGGTGCGCACTGTAATATCAGGAGATGGAAGCAGGAAGATCGAGGCCATCTTCGGCTGCCTACTGAGCTTGAGGGCAGCCTGACCTGCATGAGACCTTCTTGAAAGTACATGCATGTACCTATGTAGGAAAACGTTACAATACTCATTGTCTGTGCTAACGAATATGGTAATGAGGACAATGAAGAAAACCACCAACGTTTTTTAAAAAAAGGTTTACTTATTGTTTTATGTATATGAGTACACTGTAGCTGGGCAGATGGTTGTAAGCCTTCATGTGGTGGTTGGGAATTGAATTTAGGACCTGTGCTCGCTCCAGTCAGCCTCGCTCACTCCAGTTGGCCCTGCTCACTCAGTCCCTGCTCGCTCTGGCCCAAAGACTTATTTATTATTATAAATAAGTACACTGTAGCTGTCTTCAGACACACCAGAAGAGGGCGTCAGATCTCATTACGGGTGGTTGTGAGCCACCATGTGGTTGCTGGGATTTGAACTCAGGACCTTCAGAAGAGCAGTCAGTGTTCTTATCCACTGAGCCATCTCACCAGCCCCAACCACCAACTTTTTAATGTCCGTTCACCAGTAGAACCTAGAGCTGGGTGTGGTGGCACATGACTGTCACCTCAGCCCTTGAGGGGTAGGTCGGAGGATGTAACCTCAGTGCCAGCCTGGGCTTCATAAAAAAGTGTTAAGTCAGCCTTGGCTATACAAGAACCTATGTGCATATGGTAACTAATTCCCCTCCCTTGAACGGTGGATTAGATTAAGTGGCTTGATTTTAACTACAACTGCCAGGTAGAATATGAGATGCCCAGTTAAATGAGAATTTCAGATAAAGAGCCATGAACTTTCCTAAAAGTATATCTGTCCTTTATATTTAATTGTGCATACTATTATTTAGGGCGAAAACTGTCAACCCCACAGTGAATGTGGCTTAGCAACGGTTTAACTGCCAAGCCTGAGTCCTATAACGTAAGCAAAACCTTGTAGACTGCCACTCTGGAGAAGCCAGACACAGTATTGTAAAGACGCTACCACCAGGCTTTGAAGAAAGCTCTGGCTGGAGGCCAGCAACCGCCTCCCCCATCAGGCGAGGACGTACCTTTCGATTGTTTGTTTTTAAGCACTGGTAGAACCAGGCTTGTAACTCAGTAGCAGAACACTTGCCTAGCATGCTCAAGGCCCTGGGGGTGATCCCAAGTACTGCAGAAAACAAAAATAAGTTTTAAGTAAGACTTGGTCAGAAATTCTTCTCTCTAGTGTGCATGTGTGCTCATGTCCTTTGAATGTATGTGGGGGCCAGAGGACAGCTTTGGATGTCGTTCCTCCGGCACTATCTGCTCTTCTTATTTTGAGGCAGTCTCACACTGACCTGGAACGGTAGGCTAGTCTGGGTGGTCAGTGAGCCCCGGGGAGACCTGCTTGTCCCCGCTGCCTCAGCTCCAGGAGCTCCAACGCACACACGACGCCCAGCTGGTTTCTTAACCTAGGTCCCAAGGATCAGCTCTGGTCGTCACACTTTTAACCTGGGGCCTGCCTCTTCTGGACTTGTGCTTTGAGAAGTTATTTCATCCCTTAAAAGCCTTGCCTGCCCCCTGGCATACCAATACAAAACTTTTATGATGGGTAATATTAGAAATAGCAGCTAAAGAGCGTTAGTTTGGGATGTAACGAGCGATGTTCTAAGGACTCCACAATTGAGATAGGTACTGTCCTTACCCCCTTCTTACACATTTGGAAACTGAGGCACACAAACTCTACAGCTGTCCATAGCTGATAAGAACATAATATTAACCTGGCACATTGTGGGCATCTTTTAAAAGTTGCTCAGGTACCTTTAACCCAAAGCAGTCCTGAAGGAGGAACCGAGCTGCAGTGACCTGAAGTAACTCTTCCCAGGCCCGGTCACTGCCACTTCTCCCACCTCAGTGACACAGTGAGTCAGCTGGGGACCTCCTGCCCCAGCTGGGTGAGCCCTTCAGATGTACCCATTAGCTCCTTTTCCAGTGGACCTAGACGGGAATCTGCATCTGGCCCATAGCCAGTTGCAGTGATCTTAGCTCCACCAGCTCATATTGTACAAAGTAGAGATGCCCTTCTCTAACCAAGTCAGAAGGCTGGGCGGAAGGCCCAGAGCTAGAGGGCAGGGTCCTCTTCCAGCAGAGCTTCTGGCTGACCGCCGTCTCCACTCAGAGCAGAGCCCAAAGAGCTCACACTTGATAGCCCTGTCGTGCGGCCCACGATGTTACCACCAGTGATCCGATGAGCTCTCCACTTGATAGCCCTGTCGTGCGGCCCATGATGTCACCACCAGTGATCCGATGAGCTCTCCAGATTAGATACCCAGACTGCTACACAGCCTGTCCATCTCCTCCCACTTTTCTGTGTGGACAGCATGTTCTCCTGTTCAAGTCTTCACGGGCAACTGGACAAAAAAGTAGCTGGCACAGAACCCACCCAAGAAGCAGGTCATCAGGGAAGTCAATGGGTTAGCCGGCTGACTTTCTCCAAGTGTGACTCACCAGGGCTGACCAGCATGACAGTTCTCAACACCAGTACCACTTAACTCCACTTCACTCCCAAGCAGGGTCCGGGAGCCTGGACGAGGGTGTCCACTGCAGCTCTAGGAGACATCGAATACTGGAAATCATCAAGTGATCACAGAAGAGCACTGGCTATGTACATCTTACTGGCAGACAGCCAGACTCACAGGAGGCAACATCGCCATCTTGCAACAGCGAAGCTACAACAGACTGTCTTGTGTTACCAGATGAAAGGCTGAACAACTGTAAGCGCAGACTACCCACAGCACAGTGGACACATTCGTGGATGCTTCCATGCACAGGGGAGTCTGAGTAGACATTCTGCAAATGGAAATCACTTCTGCAGAGTGAGGTCTGAGAAAAGAGGAACTTTGACAAATTTGAGAATACCGTATGTTTTAATCTTCGAAAATAATGCATCATGTGCAGGCGAGTTTTTAGGTCAACTTGATGCAGGTTAGAATTAATCAGCTGAGGGACCCTCGTTGAGCAAATTCCCCACCAGATTAGCCTGTGGGTAAGCCTTCGATGCACTTTCTTGACTAATGATTGATATGGGAGGGCCCTGATCACTGTGGGTGGTCCCACCCTTGGGCAAGTTGTTTTGGGTACTATAAGAAAACGGGCTGAGCAAACCACGAGCAAGCGAGTAGACAGCGCTCCTCCATGGCCTCTGCATCAGTTCCTGTCCTGCTCAAGACCTTGCCCTGACTTCTCTTAGTGATGGAGTATGCCCAGAACTGTAAGATCAAATAAACCCTGTCCTCCCCAAGTTGCTGCTGGTAACAGTATTTTATCACAGCAATAAAAATCCTAAGACAGTGACTTTGGGGGTTGGAGAGATGGCTCAGTGGTTAAGAGCACTGACTGCTCTTCTAGAGGTCCGGAGTTCAATTCCCAGCAACCACATGGTGGCTCACAACCATCTGTAATGGGATCTGATGCCCTCTTCTGGTGTATCTGAAGATAGCTTCAGTGTACCCATATAAATAAAATAAATTTATAAATAAATTTAAAAAAAATAGACAGGGTGATTCTGAAATGTAAAGTGTGTGTGAGAAGTGTGCCGAGGCACTCTTGGGGAGAGCCGTGAAGACACTGTCTTTGAGAGGCTTCAGCCAGTAGCTAGGCGTGGTGGTACACATTATAGGTGAGCTCCAGGCCAGCCTGGTCTACAAAGCAAGTTCCAGGACGGCCAAGGTTGTTACACAAAGAAACCCTGTCTCGAAAGAAAAGAAAAAGAAAAACAAAACTGTTTAAGCAGTAACAATAGGTTCTAGTGCTGTTCTGTGTGTATGTTTATTTGCAGAGAAAGGGGGGGATAGAAGCCACTTGACAAACAGTGACCCCTGGTGGATCAGAATGAAGGACACACATCCCTGCAACTTTTGACTACACTTGAAATCGTCTCAAAGTCAGAAATGTAAAATAAGCCAAGGTCAGCTGAAAGGTAGAGTCCTGGGGAGCCCCCTACAGACCAGGAGGACCTTCAGAATCCCGGCAGAGACTTGGCCCCCAAGAAGGGATGTGATTTAGAACAGGTTTAAATGGCTTTATTTTCTCCATGATTTTTCCTCCCAAGAAGCCAATGTCCTTATGATACTGAACCATCCCAGGACTCAGATCTAGAGATTTAGGATTCAATTAATCATTTAATCAGTGAAATTTAGATCTAGAGACAGTAGGATTTGTGAGCTCATTCAATGATTAGAGAATTCCTTCACTGGCTAGTGATGCCCATGACTGGCTTGTGCAGTCAATCCAGGCCACAGTTGAAGGGACATGGCTTGAGACAGCTCTTCCTCTCATGACGCAGTCACACAGCTTGCACAGTTACACAGTCACACAGTTGGTAGGCACGTTCTGGGTGGGGCTTGGGACGGTACCGTCACCTGCGGTGATCTGCTCCGATGGCGTCTGTCACTGTGTTAAAACCCCGTTCTCTGGAAAGAAAAGCAACAGCCTGTTACTGAAGGAGCCCACGATCCCCATAAGCACACTGCTTACACTGTCCCACATCCAACACACCCTGGGACCTTTACTCTCCCCTCACCCAGGCAGCTGCACAAAAATCCACTTAGGCCTTCTGTGCAGCAAGGAAGGTAACTTTACATCCTGCAGCTCCCAGACACTGAGTGGATGTAAATTCATTACCTGCTTTGTTCTGCTAGGACTCCTCCATCCCCCGGGACCCAAGAAAGCGGCAAGTCTTGCCTGGTACCCAGGACTGCCACAGACTCATTCTGAATTCACTTGGCACTGTTGGTCCTTGGTCAAAAGTGCAGCAAAGAAAATCTTCCCACCCTGCCATCAGTGTTTCCCTCCAGCCCTTTGGGGGTGCACAACAGACCGACGACAAGTGTCACTCTCTAACTTCTCTGACTAACTTCCCTGTCTCAAGCTGCATCCAGCTCCACTCACTTGAGAAGGGCCTCCAGCTCACGCTTGACCCTGGCCACGACTGGCGGCCCCAGGAAGGTGAGGGCCGTGTACAGCTGCACCAGGGAGGCCCCCGCCTGGATCTTCTCCAAGGCGTCCTGTCCGCTGCTCACACCACCAACCCCAATGATGGGAATCCTGCCTGCAGAGAACACACAGCAACCCCAGGAAGGAAGGCGTAAGGACCCAGGTCTCCATCTGGCCTCAGCCCCCAGCCCCAGCAAACACAGAGGACTCGGGAAGAACCTGGGCTCCACACACATCCAAAGCCGCCTTGCCTTGGGTGAGGGCGTACATCTCCCGGATGGTCTGGGTCGACAGATCTCGGAGTGGCTTCCCACTCAGTCCCCCTGTCTCAGAGCGCAGAGCACCCTGGAGGCCAACAGGGCGACTCACTGTGGTGTTTGTGATGATCAGTCCGTCGATGCCAAGCTACAGTGTGAGACAGACAAACAGCCTTAAGGCATGGACCTGAGGGACTCAAAGAAACCAAGACTCTCCCAGGCTGCCCTCACCTACATCTTGACTGGAGAAGCTACTGGAACAAGCTGTCTCACACTGAGCCCATCACAGTGCCTAAGCAGGGTTGGTCCCTTAGAGCAAGCTGTCTGGGAGACTCAATTGGGAGAATCAATCGTATCTGAGGCCCTCAGGCAGTAGGAAGAAGAACCAGGATTTAAGTCCAGGACTGCTGGGCCCATGGGTTCCCACTTCCCTCCTTAGTCAGAGGCCTGGTGCTCAGACTCGATGGAGAAGGGCTTAGACAAAGTTCCAGTCCCAGCTGAGAGTGGCAGAAAAGCTAGCACATCCTTTCTGGGTGACTGTGCATCAGGAACAAGAAACAGACTCATCAGACATGTCTTCAAACTCACTGTTTGCCACCAAAATAAACTATACAATGACAGACAGACAGACAGCCTTCCACATCACAGAAAGGAAGTCACCAGCCAGGACATTATCCAGCAGGCAACGGACAATGAAGGCCGCCCCTGCCCGCCCCGCCCTGACTCAGACCTCTCTGGCCACGCCGGCGATGTCCTTCTTGTCCTGGGCTGTGAGGTCAGGGGCGATCTTCACCAGCACCGCTGGCTTCTGAGGTCCCTTCAAGGCGTCCCTCTCCTGCAGCACCTAGGTTGACAAGCCAGAGACAGGGACCTCAGAGCACAGCCCAGCAGGGCATATCAGTAATTTACATATAGTCAACTGAAGCACCAGCAATTATCCCAAGGAGAGGCGTGCCTACTCTGGCTAACCTGTGGCTATAACAGTTAACTGCCTAAAGCACCAGCAATTATCCCAAGGAGAGATGTGCCTGCTCTGGCTAACCTGTGGCTATAACAGTTAACTGTCTAAAGCACCAGTAATTATCCCAAGGAGAGGCGTGCCTGCTCTGGCTAGCCTGTGGCTTTGTAACACTTAACTGCCTATTGCCGAGGACTGGAGATGTGAGAGATCGGAGAGCTTGGGGAAGGTGTGGTGAGGGTTCCTAGGCCAGGTGTGAAGAACAGCTTGGACACACCTTGGACAGCAGGCGGCGCAGCTCAGTCTTTCCCTGTAGGCTCCTCAGGCCAGCAGTGTTGGGACTGGACACGTTTACCACCAGGTAGTCGGCCAAGGGGCCCAGGATGCGAACACCCTGTACATAGTCTGCAGCAGCATCCACTGAAGTCTTATTCTTCCCCAGGTTTATTCCCAGAGGCAGCCCATCTGTAAATACCAAGTTTGTCCCCACAGTTTACCAGGAAAAATTTTAAGTACAGGTTGGAGGTCCCCAAATCCAAACTTTCTTAAACCAGATGACAGAGATGGTGAATCAGCCTGATGACTGAGAACTAGCTTATCAACGCTGTGTGTGATTGAGAACTAGCTTATCAAGGCTGTGTGGTTAGCAAGTGTGTGAGCGCACTGAGCCTTTCCTCTTTTGAAATTTAAATGGAGAAATGAGAAGTCCTAAGCACTAGAAATCACAGAAAAGCTATAGGAAACTAGGCATAGTGGGCACTTGTAATCTCAGTTCTTAGGGGATATAGGCATGAAAATCAGGAGTTCAAGGTCATTCTCAGCAACATAGCGAGTTCAAAGCCAATGTGGGCTACAAGAGACCCTACAAAAACAAACAAATGCAGGGCCATGGAGATATCATCTGGTGTTGGAGCACATGCTTAGCTTACACGAGGCCCCTAACAACAGGCCCCCAAACCAAAAAGCAGCTTCAGAAACTTAGTGAGGCCCCATTCCCAGCAGATCACACAGATCTCCTCCAGGCTTCCTCCACCGCCCCATCCCTCCAGCTGCAGAAGGCACTGGAAACCCTCCAACCCCCACTGGTCAGGGGATCAGGTAGGCAATCTTCACCCTCCCTCCTGTCCTCCAATCCCAATCCCCCAGTGATATCCCCAGCCATGACACCCCACGCAGACCCCATGTGCGCCCCCCCCCCCCGTGGACCCTCTCAGCACCACCACTTTCTAGGTCATGCTCCCTCCTCAGTGGCTGCTCCCGACAGCTAGAAACTTTCTACCCAGGACGAACAGCGGCCACACGGGCAGGACCTCAGAAGCGTTCACTACCAGGCAATCCACAGCCACCACACTCTCCTGGGGGGGAGGGCAACAGAAACCAGGGAATGGAAGACAACAAAGGCAAGAGTAGAGATCAGTACCTGGTATTACAATGCTCTCAAACCCAGATGCCGGCCGGGCGTGGTGGCGCACGCCTTTAATCCCAGCACTTGGGAGGCAGAGGCAGGCGGATTTCTGAGTTCGAGGCCAGCCTGGTCTACAAAGAGAGTTCCAGGACAGCCAGGGCTATACAGAGAAACCCTGTCTCAAAAAAAAAAAAAAAAAAAAAAAAATGTGTAGCTGAACTGCTTATCAAACCCAGATGCCTACATGCAGCATAAAAACCCAGTAACAGCCTCCAGGATGGCATGTCTCCTCTAGAGCCCAGCAACCATACCACACGAGGCCCTGAGAAACACACTAGAGGGGAACTCAAGACAAGGATATCAGAACGGCTATTCGGAATATGCTCAGGTCCTCATCAAGGATATGAATAAGCATGAAATCAATAAAACACAAACAGGGTGAAATGAAGACACCAGCTCAAGACACCAAAGAGGAAATGGAGTCATGAAAGAAACCCAAACCGAGGCAAAGTCGGAAATCCAAACCTTAGGAACTGGAATAGAAACTTGAGAAGCAAGCCTCACCAATGTAATACAAGAGATGGAAGAGAGACTCTCAAGCATTAAAGACCAGATAGGAGATAGACACCTTTAGTCAAACAAATGTTAAATCTTAAAAAACAAAACAAAACAAAGAAAAAATAGGCACAAAAAAGCCAAGAAATCTGGGACACCATGAAAAGACCAAATCTATGAATAATAGGGCTAGCAAAAGGAGAGGAGACCCAGGTCAAAGGTACAGAAAATATTCTCAACAAAATCATAGAAGAAAATTTACCTTGCCTGTCATGGTACAATAAGCAAGTAGACTGGACCAGAAAATAAGCTCCATGCTACCCATAATAATCAAAAAACAAAATGTAAAGAAAAAAAAAGAAAGAATAGCAAAAACTGTAAGAGGAAAAGACTGATAACATATAAAAGCAGACAGTCCTATTAGAATAACAGCTGACTTCTCAATAGCGAGTCTAAAATCCAGAGGGGCCTGGATGGGTGTTCTATAAACTAAGAGATGACATGCAAACCCAGACTATTATACCCTGCAGAACTTTCAATCACAATAGATGGAGAAAGAAAGGTGTTCCAACATAAAACCAAATTTAAGCAGGGTCTATATACAAATCCAGCTCTACAGAAGAGGCCAGAAGGAAATCTTCAACCAGAAGAGGTTAACTACACCTGAGGAAAAAAACATGAGTAAACAATATCAGACCAGCAAATCAAAAGAAGGGAGGAACCCACACCACAGCAACAAAACAACAGGAGGCAGCGAACGCTGACCATTGATACCTCTCAACATCAATGGCCTCAATTTCCTAATAAGAAGACACAGACTAACAGACTGATTTAAGAAACAGGATCCAGGCCGGAAAGATGGCTCACAAACTGTTCTTTCAGAGTTCCTGAGTTCAATTCCCAGCAACCACATGGTGGCTCACAACCATCTGTAGTAGGATCCAATGCCTTCTTCTAGTGTGTCTGAAGATAGCTATAGTGTACTCATATACTTAAACAAATTTTAAAGAAAGAAAGAAAGAAAGAAAGGAGGGAGGGAGGGAGAGAGGGAGGAAGGAAGGAAGGAAGGAAGGAAGGAAGGAAGGAAGGAAGGAAGGAAGGAGATCCATCCTTCTGCTGCATCCAAGAAACACTTTAACATCGAGGATAGACATCCCCTCAGAGTAAAAGTACGGAAAAAGATTTCCCAAGCAGATGGACTAAGGAAGCAAGTGGGTGTAGACATGACAAAATAGAATTCAAACTAAAATAATCAAAGGAGGTAGGGAAGGACACTACATAGTCACCAAAGGAAAGATCCACCAGTCACCAGTTCTTTTTTTTTTTTTTTTTGGTTTTTCGAGACAGGGTTTCTCTGTGTAGCCCTGGCTGTCCTGGAACTCACTTTGTAGACCAGGCTGGCCTCGAACTCAGAAATCTGCCTGCCTCTGCCTCCCAAGTGCTGGGATTAAAGGCGTGCGCCACCACCGCCCGGTGATCCACCAGTTCTTAACACCTGTGTACCACACACAGGGGCGCCCAAGTTCATAAATGAAACACTACTACAGCTTTAATCACACACTGACCTTCACACACTTATAGTGGGAGACACTAATACCCAGCTCTTGCCAAGAGGCAGATCATCCAGACAAAAACTAAACAGGAAAATGCTGGAGCTAACTGATATCATAAAACCAAATGGACCTAGCAGGTAGATGCAAAGCATCTCATCCAAGCTCAAAAGAATATACCTTCACTCATGGGACTTTCACTAAAATTGACCACATACTTGACACAAAGTGAGTCTCTTAAGAATATTGAAATAACCCCTATATCCTATAACCACCCCAGATTAAGCTGGATAGCAACATCAGAAACAAAAGGAAGCCAACAAGCCACAGAAACCCAACAACTCTCTACTGAATGAAAAACTTACTACTGAAGACAAAAATTTAACACCTCTTAGAATTGATTGAAAAAAATAACATAGTCAAACTTATGGGACCCAATGAAGGGGGTTCTAAGAAGCACATTAATTGCACAAAGTGCCTAAATTTAAAAAAAAAATGAGCTCTCATACTTAACAGCACCCCTGAGAGCTCTAGAACAAAAAGAGTAAACCACACCCAAAAGTAATAATCAAACTCAGGGCTGAAAACAATGAAATAGAAACGAACAAAGAGACAAAGAGTTGTTTCACTGAGAAAAATCACAGGACTGACAAACCGTTATCCAAACAAACTAAAAGAGAGATAATATCCAAATTAACAAAATTGAGATGAAAAGGGGGGGGGGAACACCTTCCCACACCCCTTCAACTTCTTGGTCATCATCTTCGAAGTAAGATTTGTGTAACTTATTTCCTAAGTGGGCTGGGCAAGGGATTCGACTAAATTATACAGAACAAGGTCTTGAAGTTTCTCAAGTCTAGCAGCCAGCAAGCCAGGATCATGTGTGAGCTTTAGCATGAGTGAACTGGATTGAGATAACCAGACCTTTCACTAGTGGTCACCTGGCCACACATACAGGCTGCGGGAGTCAGGAAAGGCTGAACTACTCTTCACAGAGCACCATCTCTTCCATTGACCTCTGTCCTGTTCCTAGGCATGGTGCTGGCAAAAGGCTTCTAGAGGCTCCTAGCTGCCAGCAACAGGCAGGGCATGGGCACAGGACTTGGCCTCACTCTAGTGAATGCAAGGGCACTGACTGAGGGTGAAGGGTGGACATGGGGAAATGGGTGGTAAAGTTAGCATAGACAGCACTGCAGGCACATAAAGAACTGCAGGCACACACAGCACTGCAGGCACAGACAACACTGCAGGCACACACAGCACTGCGGGCGTGCACAGCACAGCACTGCGGGCGTGCACAGCACTGTGGGCACAGACAACACTGCGGGCACACACAGCACTGCAGGTATGCACAACACTGCAGGCACACACAGCACTGCGGGCACGCACAGCACTGCAGGCACGCACAGCACTGCGGGCACACACAGCACTGTGGGCACAGACAACACTGCAGGTACGCACAGCACTGCAAGCACACACACTATTGCAGGCACACACAGCACTGCAGGCACACACAGCACTGTGGGCACACAGCACTGTGGGCACAGACAACACTGCGGGCACGCACAGCACTGCAGGCACACACACTACTGCAGGCACACACAGCACTGCGGGTACGCACAGCACTGCAGGCACGCACAGCACTGTGGGCACACAGCACTGTGGGCACAGACAACACTGCAGGCACGTACAGCACTGCGGGCACGCACAGCACTGTGGGCACACAGCACTGTGGGCACAGACACTGCGGGCATGCACAGCACTGCAGGTATGCACAACACTGCGGGCACGCACAGGACTGCAGGCACACACAGCACTGCGGGTATTAAAAAGAAAAAAACAAAACAAAAAAAAAAAAGAAGAAGAACCAGAAGGCAGGGGGCAGAAGAGGACAAACCACGAACATCATGTTAAGACCTTCAAGGTTCTGCAGAGCTGGCAGGATCTGGTTCTATCAAAGCCAGGGGGGTTTAAACACTGTCATTTCCTACAACCCCAACCTGAACCTGCCAAACGCTTCAGCCCCTTCTCCCTTAGCTCCTCAAATAACTGCAGCAGTCCTCGGCTTCCATCACGTTAAGAGGACATCAGATGATACTAAGATCTCCTGAAAGTTATTTCAGAGGCAAAGGAGGAAAGCCTCCGTGGATTCCAGAAGACACTAGGGGAGCCACGGGCAGGCTGCCGCCACCCAGGACACCCACCTTAAAATGCATCCCGGGGAACAAAGCAGACCACAGAGAACAGACTGGAGCATCCCCGTGAAAAGCCATCGAAAGTGAAGGCTGTTTGGAAAGTGAGTCATGAGGACGGCTGGCCCTGGGGGGGGGGGGGGGACACAGGGACAACCCTACTTCTTCCTGCTTTAGCTCTCCCCGGAATACACAGTTAACGCAGTGGACCAAAGGACAGTGGGGCGGGATGTGGGAAGGTGGCGCTTAGGTCCTGCTCCCATCTTAGCTCACACATGCTCTCTGCTCGCCTCCAAACTCCCGAGTTAGGACACAACTTGGGTTCTGCTAAATTGTGACATTCACTTAAGACCTTTGAGGCTGAGGTGGAAGTTGGACAATTCCCTGAATGGGAGGAGGCTGCCTTGCTTTGTGTGGTCTATTTTTTGTTCTCTTCCTATTGCTGAATCATGTGCCCTTTCCATGTTTTCCCCATGTTTCTTTTTTTGTTTGTTTGGTTTTTTTTGTTTTTTTCGAGACAGGGTTTCTCTGTTTAGCCCTGGCTGTCCTGGAACTCACTTTGTAGACCAGGCTGGCCTCGAACTCAGAAATCCACCTGCCTCTGCCTCCCGAGTGCTGGGATTAAAGGCATGCGCCACCACGCCCAGCTCCATGTTTCTTTTAAATAGAGGAAGAAAGACCCTCCCCCAGCCCCTGACTTTACCTGCGGTGAGCTGGGTCTGCTTCTGCTGTCTGGCCCGTAGCCTGTGTTCCACCACTGAGAGTCCATGGCTGTTGAATCCATACCTGGTGCACATAAAGACACGGTGGAGGGGCGGAGTTAGAGGGTGACAATGTAGAAAAGGCGGCGCGGAGACCACCCCCATGCCGTCACCACTGGTTATTCTTCATTGTCAACTGGATGTGATTTAGAATCACCATGGAAACACACCTGGTGTGTCTGCAACTGTTTCCAGAAAGTTTAATGTTGCAGGAAGACCCACCATGAATGTGGGCAGCACCATCCCACAGGCTCAAGTCCCAAACTGAGTAAGGAGAAAGTGACTCAGGAACTAGTGCTCTTCACTCTGCCTCTTCCCTGTGGGTGCAAAGCAACCCACTGTCCCAGGCTCCTGCCACTGTGAGGCTTGTACCCTCAGACTGTGAGCCGCATAAGCCCTCCCTTCCTGAAGCTGCTTTCTACTCATGTTTTGTCTCGGCAACAAGACTGATAACTAATGGGATCTGGACACATCACTCTGTTGATTACAGCCAGAAAACAGCATAGACGGTGGCGTGTCGACCTGCTGGCATAGTAAATACTCACCCATCCCTTCAGCAGGCCCATACCAAACACATATCACATACATGAGCAAGAAGGTAAAGTGTACAAGTGCCTGAGAGCATAGGCGCCTGTCCCTCACCACCCCCTGTCCCACAAGACTCTACTGAGGACCACTACCCTGAGACCGGAAGTCACCTGTAACGGCCAGTCAGAAACACATGTATGTTGCCTGGCCATTCCCAAAGACATCGGTCCCTGCCTGTAATGCAACAGAAAGATGGGTGACTTGTAGGAAGCACAGCCACACGCCAGCTAAAAGCCCCACAAGGAGGCTCTCCAAAAATCCCTTAGCAAAAAGTAGAAAGGTCTTTCCTCTGTGGTCTTACTGACTGCACAGAACAAAGGCAAGACTTTATCCAGCTAGCAGGACTCCTCCTCCTAAGAGCGGCCGTACACTGTGAAAACCTTGCTCATTGAAAGCCAGGGTGACTTGTGCAGTCCCAGGGCTGCTGACAGGATGTGCCCACCAGCTCAGGGTACTGGAGGGCCAGCAGTCGAAAGAAAGAAGAAAGAAAAACAGGAGAATCCTTAGCCAATGATTTTTGCATTGACGGCATGCTAAAATGGCTTTAGAACAAATTGTTTATAATTAAATTGTAATGATTATAAATGTATTACCGAGTTCCTTTTCCAGTTTTTAATGTAGTCATTAGATTATTTTAAATTACACGTGCAATCATTATATTTCTATAGGCCAGCACCAGACAAAGTCAATGGAGCAACAGTATTTTAAACACACACTGTAAAGTCTGCTGGCCTTCCTCTTCCCAAGCCGTTCTCCATGAGAAGCGCCAACCCTCAGAGCACCTGGGAAAACCATCATCTCTGTTTCCCAAGGTTGGGCTGAGATCTCTGCCAGGCACACAGCTGGGCCAGCTGATCTCTTAGTCCACTCTACCTACCTCTTCAGTTCCTCACTTTTTCCTAACTCCTGAATATTCAGTGACAGAATACCCACCTAGCACAAGCAGTCCCAACCTGTGGGTCGCAACCTCTTCTCCAGGGGTCCCATAACTACATATCAGATATTCACATTTCGATTCATAACAGTAGCAAAACTACAGTTATGAAATAGCAATGAAAAATAACTTTATGGTTGGGGGAGAGGGGTCACCAGAACACAAGGAACTGTAGAGGGTCGCAGCCTTAGGAAGGGTGAGAAACACTGCTCTGTCACCTGAGAAAAACACAAGGCAGGTCTTCCAGCAGAGATCCCAACAGAGGAGAAGATAGCTCTGCAATGCTGAGCCCCACCTACCTGTTAATGACAGCTTGGTCCTCGGGGAGACGGAATACTCGGGGCCTGGGGTTTCCTTCCTGAGGCTGGGGAGTCACACTTCCCACCTCAACGAAACCAAAGCCCAGCTTATACAGTCCATCCACAGCTTCCCCGTGCTTGTCAAATCCTGCAGCAATCCCTACTGGATTTCGGAATTTACGGCCCAGGACTCTCACTTCCTGGGAAGGAGATAAAGTCAGAGATACACAAGGCTACACCAAGTGGTCTCACAGCAGGGTTCCCAGCATCCTGTATCAGAATTCCCCCGGAGCTTGCTAAGCAAGCATCGCTGGTCCCCCAGAATAGGGATCTTCTGGAGGAACCTCTGTAGGGTTCTGCAGGTGTTTTGGTGCCTGCTGGAGTCTGTCACCATGGGGTCTCAAGGCTGGGCGAGAGGCAATGTCCCACCACAAGTAAATAGGAGACAGGAGCTATCTTGTACAATTACAGGATATCTTATTAGCGGCTCAACCTGGGCAGGAGAAGGGGGGGGGGTCATTGGTGACAGCCTCTGGGTCATGCCACTCTGACACCAATGGGTACCCATGCAGCAAAGCCTATAACCAGCCTATCACACAAGCCCCAGTTGACCCTTCCTCTACAACTGCCAAAAAGCACCATAGAGAGCTGGAGAGAAGACATCAGCAGATGCTGCTGCTGGCTGCGGTGAGCTCTTAAAGGCGAGGGAACTGTTTCCAGGGGAGAAGCCACATGGCCCTGAAAGCAGGAGCTGAGAAAGACCGCGGGGAAAAGTAAGCGTGCACACAGCACTTCAGGAGCTTGAGGCAGGAAGAGCAGCCTTAATGGGCCTCCTTGAGGGTAGCTGTCCTCAACCCTGGCTGCATGACTGAGCCTGGGCGCCGTCAAGCCTCTCTGGGACTATGGTTAAACTGGTCAAGCAGGAGGCCGGGGCAGCCAAGCATCTCAAAAGCCCCCGCACCTTCCCGGAGAGTCTACTCTCGAAAGAGAACTGGGGAGTTAGGAAAAAGCAAGGAAGAGGTAGGTAGAGTGGGCTAAGAGGATCAGCTGGCCCTGCTATGGAGGGGTAAGGCCTCTGGGAATAGAGTGGGAACTATTATATGGTCCCAGCCACTCACTCGGGAAGTGAGGCTCAGAAATCATTTGAGCCCACAAGTTTGAGCCCAACCTGGACAACGTGAACCCATCTCAAAAGAAAAAAGGTGGCATTCAGAGAAACCATGGAAGAAGCACACTGGCTCTGTCATAACCTGTCACCCAAGCCTGCCCTCACCTCCTTCTGGCTCCCCTTCACCCTGGTTCCAAGGCTGGAGACTGTCTGCTATGGGATGTGAAGAACCATCAGGGATGGAAAGGAAACATACGTAGCAAAGGGCCCTAGATTCTCAACAGTGACTCTTCCCCCAGAGAGGCCCGCGGGACATTTTGCTGGGTTCCCGTGTTCAAATCACCTCTGTCTCCCATTTGGTAAGAAGTGCCTTAGACTTGCCAAGTGAAGACGGGAAGCAGATGTTGGGAGGGTGCGTGCTTTCCCTAAAGTGTCCTGCAGTAACCCAACCACACTGCAACAATGGGGCCAGGCGGGCCAGAGGAAGGAGCTGGGGCTGAATGTGGCTGGGGCAAGTGGTTGCCTACGACTTAAGTCCTCAACCTGACACAACATACAGGGCCTGACTCTGACCCGTCAGGCCAGGTTCTAGCATCCTCTCTACCAAGCCTTCACACCCACCTAGACAGATAACACGCTATCTACAAGTGACAGCCCTTCCCTGCCAACACTGTCCCCCTGCACCCATTAGCTGTTTAATGACTCCAGAAGATGTCCCTGCTCAGGCCCAGGATCTCAGCAAGGCAGGACAGTGGCCAAGGTTGGACACCGCCGTTCGACTCCATGGGTTTGAATCCCAGTCCTGCCACAAACTAGCTGCGTGACTTTGGGCAAGTCACTTACTTAGTCTGCACAATGGTTTTGCTGATCTGTAGATAGAGACGAGAATAGGACCTATCTCAAAGAATAGTTGTGAGGATTAGAGACCTATACCTAAGTGCTGTTCTGCATGTTCAGGGTGTAACACATAAGAAAAGATGCTTTCTCAGTCTGGCCTTCAGACTCCAGCGGCCTGTGAACCTGTAGCTCTGGTTTTCAATAGCATAGTCACAGCAGAGATGTTATACAAAGCTGAAAAACGTGACCTCCCCCAGGGCAACCAAATGTGACACAGGGTGATCCAGGGGCACCTACCAGCATGTCAGAGTCCTGGAATGTAGCTCGAGGAAGGAGCCCCAGGGAGGTGACTCGAACAGCAAGTCGGTGGGCTGACTCTGGATCGAGCAGCCTCTGCAGAGCTGGCATCAGGTACTCAGCATAGAAATGGTCGTCCCCCGTGGCTGTCAGGTAAGAGGTGAAGAGAAGTCCTCCACCCCCAAGGATGATGGCTGCATCCAGGGCCCGCTTCTAGTGGGGGAAAAGAAAGGGCCCCCGGGGACCCCCATCAGGACGGGACGCAGCACCCTTCCTGGCCCTTCACACCTACGGAGAGGACATAACATCTGCATGAAGCAAAAGCCCTTCTCTGCTTACATTGACCCCTTCATTTCCTGTCCACGCACACACCAGTCTTTGTAGAGCTTCTGTCTACACAGTTCACACGTTCTAGCCCTGAATCAAGGGATCAGCCAGGGGAGTTTCAAGGCAGGCATACTGCCCCCTAGGGGCCATATGGGAAAAAATTTAGTTAATGAGGGAACAATGCTAATAGACTTGGTGCAGAGAAATCAGCCCTGTCAGTGTTCTTCCTTGCTTAAAGCCGACACGCTACTTTCCCTGTGTGCTGTATGATGTTTAAACTTTGCTACTGATATTTATGTAGGTTTTAACAAAAACTTCCTATTATCTGAGCCAAGGGACAAGTTATATATAGCTCACCTCAAACACCAACTACCTCCCACATGATTTTACATATACACAGAGACCTTTCCAGGAATATTGGCACCTTGTAATTGAAGGACAACTGTACAGCTTACACAAAACAGTACCAGGAATAAGTCATCATTCCTATAACCTCACCAGAAAGATTATGATGCTCTGCTTGTAAACCAGTGCACACCTGTGGCAATCATTTCTAAGTAGAGTCTTAAACACTTGACCATCTATATGGGTGAGTGGCGTTCTGACTTCTACACACTAAAACGCATGTTTTCATTTCTCCTTCATACTGTGGTAAGAACATGGTGTTTGTTTACACTATAAAATTATACCTAGAAAGGTTACCAGCCTGAAATGTCATATTGTGTATAATATGAAAGTGGTTGCAACATAAACATAGCTTCAGTCTTGTTGGGTAGAGAACCACAACCCCAGTTCAAAAGTGGTTCACTATGCTTGATGATAACTATCACTGCCACATGCTAAGTGGCTAATGCACTCATCCAATCCTTCACCAAAGGCAAGCAAGCCAGACGTGGTCCCTGTCCTTCAGGAGAGTGTAACCCAAGAGACAAACTAATGGCCACGTAAATACAGAGCCATGACAAGTGACATGAAGGGATAAACCATGGAAGGTTCTTGAGGAAGCAAGTAAAAGCTGATTTTCAAAGGTCAGACCCAAGCTAAAGAGGAGGCAGCAGCTGGAGAAGAGATGTCTAGGTGGATGAGGCCAATGAGAGGGGCCAAGGCATGGGGAAGGGGTAGACCGCTGCTTGGAACTAAAAGGAAAACACTGCTTTAAAGGAAGCAGGAGAAAAGAGAGAGGTGTCAGCCAACATTTGGTTAACCGCTTTGGTTTAAGTACACTTGCTGCTCTGCCAGAGGAACAGAGTTCGGTTCCAGCTCCCATGTCAGGCGGCTCACAACTGGAGCTCTAGGGGATCCAAAACATCTGGTCTCAGAGGATACCTGCACTCACGTGCACACACGCATGTGCGCACGCCTACACTTTTTTTATTTTTTTAAACGGGATTTGTCCACTAAACAAGGAAGTAGCAGATATAGTCAGATTTGCCTGCAACACAAACCATTCTCCCTCCTCGGGGAGTTTGCGGAAATTCCTCAAGAGTCAAGCACGAGTATCTGAGCCCTTTTTCCAGACCAGGGCCACAACTAAGGACTCTTCGCATGGAACTTCCATTCTAACCACACTTGATCTAGAAGGGTGGCCTCATGTCTTATTTCATTCCGCCTTGGAGCGTGGGCGATCGTGTCCTCACAAAGGCCCGATACTTAGCTCAAAAAAAGAAAAATGCCCACGATCTCTCAGGCTCAGCCTAGCCTCTGCCCACACACGCTTGCTTTTTGCATGCCCTTAGCTGTGCCCGTGCAGGCCACACTTCAAGGGTCCCAGCCTTTCAGTTTCCCAGTCTCATGCCTTCCCCGCCGGTTAGCCACACCACGAGTGAGCCTCCCCGCGCAGGACTCACCCTCAGCTGTCTCCACGCCATGCTCCTTCTGCCACTAAGCCCGCCTCTGCCTGCATCCCATTGGATAATGGGATAGCTCCACCTATCTCCCGGCCCCACCAGCCGGCCTGGCCCCGCCCCTAAATGTTAATTGGACGGCTGAACGCGTGCGCTCTGCTGGAGCCAGGCTCCGTGGCGGGACGTGCCTACTCTCTGTCTTGCCGTTGTCACTCCTCCTAAGGGCCGCTGCTCTGAAGTCGCGCATCCTTCCTTCGGTGCAACAGCGAGGAGGAGGCTTCCGAAAGCCTCGAGTGGTGAGCAGACGCCTCCGAAGCCTGCAGACCAACCCCAGCGCCCGCTGGTGCGCACTACCCTAATGCTTCCCTGTCCCCGGGAAGGAAACAAAGGGCGATGCAGCCCGAAGGTTCCGCAGGGTTGTCTTTATTGCCGGTGCTGTGATATGGTTTTCATAGCCCCCTTTCTGAAACAGAAATCCTAAGAATCCTCGTTTATCAGGGCAGTGGTGGCGCCGGCCTTTAATCTCAGCACTCGGCAGGCAGAGGCAAGCAGATCTCTGTGAGTCTGAGGCCAGCCTGGTCTACAGAATGAGTTTCAGGAGAGCCTGGGCTACATGGAGAAACCCTGTCTCTACATGGAGGAGGAGAAGAAAAAAGTACACTCATGCAAACACAGAAAAATTTACCCGCTGATTTAAAAAGTAAGCTCTGCTGTGTTGATAAGTAAATATGGTTTTGTTTTTAAGATAATCTTATGATGTAGGCCAGGTTTCGCTAAACAATCCTTCTGCCTCAGCACTCAAAATGCCTCTGTGCCAAGTGTTTACAGAGGCCAGAGGAGGGCATTGAATCCGCTGGAACAGGAGTTACAGATGGTTGGGCCCACGCCCTCAGAGAAGTCAGCGCTCTTAACTGTTGAGCCCTCTCTCAAGCACCCACACTGACCCTTAACCTTCTGTTTGGCTCCTACTTGTCCCCCTTCCCACTGGTCCCTTCCTTTTCTGAAATAATACTTCCCCCACTTTAGGTCATAATTTGGGACAGGTTGCAGGAGGCTGGAGAGATAGCTCAGCTGTTAGCACTTGATGTTCTTGGAGAGAACCCAAGTTCCGTTTCCAGCACCAACATCAGGTAGCTCACAACTGCCTGTAACTCCAGGATCACATTTCTTCTGGGGCACTGTACTGGTTTTCCCATACCAACAGGCAGATGTGTGTGTGTGTACACATAAATTATAAAAATAAGTCCTTTTAAGGTCTGTATTCTGCATATGAGAAAAAAAGCATATTTAGCGATCTGAGATTGGCTTGCTTCATGAAACATGATCTCCAGTCCCGTAAATTTTCCTGTAAATTACCTCATTTTATTCTTTTTAATGGTTGAATATTGTTCCATACCATATATGCATCATATATATCAATAACATGTCTGTTATTGATTCCATAAATTGGCTGTTATGAATAGTGCTCAAAAAAAAAAAAAACCATAGGTGTACAGGTACCTCTGTCATAAGCCAGCTTGGATGATTTAGGGAATATACCTAGAAGTGACCTATCTAGGAGTTTGAATGTTTGCTTGTTTTTGTTTTAAATTTGTTGTTCTGTGTGTGTGTGTGAGTCCAGGCAGAAGCCTGCTATGGCAGACATTTGTAGGCCAGAGGACAACTTTGAGTGTGTGTGTGTGTGTGTGTGTGTGTGTGTGTCATGGCACATGTATGGAGATCGGGGCACAACTTGCAGGAATCAGTTCTGTCTTTTCATCCCGTGCTTTCTGGGGACAGAACTCAGGCTGTCAGGCTTGGCAGCAAGCACCTTTGCCCACTAAGCTCTCTCACTGCTCACAGATGATTTTGTTACATTGATTTTGGTTTTGGTTTTTGATTTGGGGTTTATTTGTTTGTGGCCTGGACCTCAGAGGTCTGCCTGCCTTTGGCTCCCTAATGTTGGGATCAAAGGTGTATACCACCATGGTGTATTTGTTTTATATCATGCTATTTTCCTGAAAGTTGGTATTGTCTATTAGATTATTCCGGAAGAATTCTCAATGCTGTTTAGGTATAGGCTCATATTGTCTGCAAATAAGGACACTTAAGTTCTCTCTGTCCTGTTTGCAGCTCCTCTAGTCCTTTCTCTTGCCTCATTGCTCTCTAGTGAATAATCTCAGTGCTCTACTGCTGAAGAGTGGGCCTTTACTCATTCCTGATTTTAGAGGAAATGCTTTCAGTGTTCCCACTTGGTATAGCATAGGGTATAAGTTTATCATAGACAGCTTTGGTGTGTGTGTATGTGTGTGTGTGTGTGTGTGTGTGTGTGTGTGTGTGTGTGTTGTTTTTAAGAAGTCACAGACGTTTCTGGAATCCCTTTCATTACCTTCTACAGTGCTGGATCTGAGGTTGTGACTCATTTAGGTGCACTTGCCCTGCGAGGTCTTCACAGCTCCATTAGCACCAGCAGATGACGTTGCTGGGTCTCATCGCCTTGGCTGGCAGTCATTTGCTCTAGGGATTGTATTATAGTCATGCCTTTCGGGTTAGTAGGGTCTCTCTGGTCAGTCTGGGAATGGTGATGAGTTTGTTTTTTGTAAGTGAGATGGCCTTCACTCCTGGTTCAACTCAAATACATTGCTCATCTGAACCTTCTCCCTCTCAAGCTGTCTGTCCCTCTGTGGTGACATTTTTCCTCTTACTACTAACAACAATTATTTAATTCTTTCCCTAACTAGACCTTTGCAGAGTGTGGACTATGCTACACCCTTCAATAGAATACTGCAACATTTTAAAACTAAGGGATGTGTCCTCAGATTCTGTTCTTTAGAGGACTTACAGTGTTGATGTCTGCTTCTGGAATGGTTTTCAAAATGCATAAAGGCACTAAGAGATGGGTACGTACATAGCTCAGTGGCAGAGTCCATGCTCAGGGCCCTGAATTCAGTCGCCATAATATACCCACCAAACACAGCAGAGAGAAACTAGGCATTAGCTGGGCTGCTTCGATGGCCATCTCAACCCTGAAAGCTGCCAAGCGTTTGTGTACATCTATGGCACAAAAGAAGAGAGCCAGTGTGCAGATCAGTGAAGGGCATGCAGCAGGGGAGGACCAGTGTTTAGGACTCTCTCTAAACAAAGGGTTTTCAGCAAAACAATGACCAAAACCAGGTTCTAGAACTGAAGCTTCGCCATGGCGTGATGTACCGTGCGTGCCACAGTCAAAGGAGGCTGTGTGGTCAGAGGCCAGAACCAGGCAGATCTGCTGTTAGGTTCGGCCAAGCTTGGGCTTTGTTGGTTTCTGGCATGGTTTGTGTTTAATTTGTGTTCCTTTCTTCCTCACCTGTTTATCTGACTTTTATGACTGGCTGGCTAGGAACTTCAAGATACGGTTCACATGGGGCTTTGGTTTTGTGCAGGTGAGAAACAGAATACAGCCATCCGAACCAATCCCGGTGGCAGCAAACATGGAGGACACACAAGCCTGGAGATTTCTCAGCAATAGTCTTTATGTTCGTAT
This sequence comes from Mus pahari, assembly GCF_900095145.1. Taxonomy (NCBI): domain Eukaryota; kingdom Metazoa; phylum Chordata; class Mammalia; order Rodentia; family Muridae; genus Mus; species Mus pahari. The sequence continues at coordinate 32,964,637 of NC_034609.1, forward strand.
GCAGTAGAATGCTGCTGGAAGTGGGGTTCCTGCCGCATGGTACGTCTCAACATCCCTGTCACAAAAAGCGTTTTCAGGGGCAACTCTGAGATGACAGACATGTTAATTTACTTCACTACATCATATTAGCTAGTGTGTCCTGTAACTATGTTCTTTGCACAATGTATTATAATGTGCATGTTCTTACATAATGTGTATTATATGTTCTTTACGTAATGTGTACTATAACAATACACATTACCGTTCTATTAAAGAGCTTCCTTGTAGTGCCTATAGTGTTTCCAGACATGAATGTATCCTATTTCAGTGAGTTCATACTCCTAAGTTTTCTTACCCCCTCCTTCTCCTCCCTCTCCCCAGTCCCCTGACTTCCCATAGTGTTTCCTCTACTGGTTCCAGATTACCTTTACATTCTAGCCTCTACAGATGGGAGAAACCATGTGATAATTCTTCGTCTGCATCTGACTTATTTGTGCTTAACATGAAAACTTTCAATTCCATCCATTATTCTGGCAAATGACATGATCACATTCTCTCTGGCCAAATAAAGTCCTTCATATATATATATGACTCTCTTCTGAGTGCTGACTTCATTCTCTGTGGGTATACACCTAGTCTTCGTATAGCGGAGTCATATAGCATCCTTGTTTGTTTTTTAGGAACCTCCCTATTGTTTGTCACAGGTTACACGTGTTTACACTCCCACCGACAAGTGTACAAGGGTAACTTTCCCTGATTTTGATGAGGACCATTCTGAGTGACGTGAAATGGATTCCCAGCATAGATTTGGGTTGTATTCTCCTGATGGCTGAGGATTAAGGGTTAATGGTGTCTAAGCAGCAGCTGGGCTGAGAGGCTCTGGGCAGGAAAGCTGATTGATGGATGACATCTGTGGAAGCTCCTGACCAGGAGATCCACACAAACCCGCTGGGAGCTATGACTTCCTGACTACAGGGGAAACGACCTGCAGATGGACTGGGCTCTTCTGTCCCCAAAGTCCTATAAAACCCTAAGACCCCAACCCCACATGTACATGGTCCCTGTTCCTGTGGAGAGACCATCACCTTCCATTGTGCTGAGAAAAGAACAAAGTGCTCCTGTGGAAGGCCAGTTTATTCTTTTATTTCTGTGGCAACTCAGTCGATCCCTACCTAACACAGGGCGTGCAGCATCTTCCCCTCCCCGTATTTATCAGCCGCCAGCTGTCTGAGCAGTGTCGGCTCAGAGCATTTGCCATTTATGGATTGCATCACTTATTCTCCTGTTAGCTGCTTTTGAGTCCCTTTATACATCCTGGATACAATCCTTTGCCAGAATACTGGGCTGACAAAGATAATATTTATTTGAAAAACTCAATCATAGGGGGCTGGAGAGATGGCTCCATGGTTAATAGCATTTGTTCTCGCAGAGGACCCAGGTTCAATTCCCAGCATCCACATGCTGGATCCAGCTTTCTTCTGGCCTTGAAGGTACCAGGCATGTATATGGTATACATAAAATAAAAATAAATAAAATCTTTTAACTTTTTTTTTTCCAAGACAGGGTTTCTCTGTATACCCTGACTGTCCTAGAACTCACTCTGTAGACCAGGCTGGCCTCAAACTCAGAAATCCACCTGCCTCTGCCTCCCAAGTGTTGGGATTAAAGGCGTGCGCCACCACTGTCCGGCTTAAATCTTTTAACTTGTAAATCAATTACAGGACTTAATGAGAATAGTTTTCTTCTCTGGGTATAGTGATGCATGCTTTTAATACCAGCACTCAGGAGTGGAGGCAAGTGGATCTCTGTGAGTTTGAGTCCATCCTGGTCTACATAGTGAGTTCTAGGACAGCTAGGGATGCGTGGATACGTAATGAGACCCTGTCTTGAAAATAACAACAGAAAACTTTTCTTTTTCATAAAAAAGTATCAGCCGGGCGTGGTGGCGCATGCCTTTAATCCCAGCACTCGGGAGGCAGAGGCAGGTGGATTTCTGAGTTCAAGGCCAGCCTGGTCTACNGGATTTCTGAGTTCAAGGCCAGCCTGGTCTACAGAGTGAGCTCCAGGACAGCCAGGGCTACACGGGGAAACCCTGTCTCGAAAAGCCAAAAAAGGGCTGGAGAGATGGCTCAGTGATTAAGAGCACTGATTGTTCTTCCAAAGGTCCTGAGTTCAAGTCCCAGCAACCACATGATGGCTCACAACCATCAGTAATGATATCTGATGCCCTGTACTGGTGTGTCTGAAGACAGCTACAGTGTACTTACATATAAATAATAAATAAACCTTTAAAAAAGTATCCATTTTTCTGGACACATACCTCAGTGCTAGGGTGCTTGCATAGAGTGCACAGGGTTCTGTGTTAGAGCCCATGCTGCAATAACTAAGCTCACCAAGGCCAGTAACACTGGCTTCGATAGCCACCAACCTCTCCCTGCTTGCAGATAGCCTGGGCTTCATAATGGGTCTTTATTTGCTAAAGATATATCTGGGCATGTAGACACAGATGGAGACATTGGTGCCCCCCACCCCCACCCCACTGTAAAGCCCCGTTTGCTATTCATTTGCAGCCATTAAGAACTCCATCTGGGCTCCCTAAACAAAAGAAAACAAAACCTTTATCTCCTTGGCAGGTTGTTCCCAACCCACAAAAGAACAATGCAGACGATTTTGACAAACTCACTGGGTCCTATTTAAAAGCCCAGGCAGCTGCAGAGCCTCCGTACATCTTCTCTCTTCTCACTTGGCGCAGAGAGAAAATGCTCTGGCAGAGGCGGTCCTGGCTCTGGCTGTACATTAGAATCGGTGTCCTTCTGGGTGTTATTCTGGGACATGAACCAAGCATCCCGGAGCAACATGGGAAAAACAGCTGCTATCAGTTTAACAGATTTTTCTGTGACTTCCAGGAAGCAGATAAATACTGCCAGGCCCAGAGAGGACGCCTAGCCCACACGTGGAACCCCAAGCTTCGGGGTTGGTTAAAAAGCGTCCCGAAAGAAGAAACAGTGTGGTGGGTCCGGGGAAACCTGAAGCTGCCGGGAAAGCATCTAGGAATAAACCAGACAGGTAGGGCTCTTGTGTTGAGTGTTGAGGGGAAAAACTTTCTTGTGCTGTGTTCTAGGGTGGAAGGAAGTCATCTTTGGTCTTTCCACTTTTATTTTATTTTTCAAATTACATTTTAAGGTATTGTTTTTTTGTTTTTTGTTTTTCCTTTTTGAGATTTATTTATTTTACGTATGCGTGCTTTATCTGCACATACACCTGCTTGCCAGAAGAAGGCATCAGATCCATTACAGATGGTTGTGAGCATCCATGTGGCTGCTGAGAATTGAACTCAGGACCTCTGAAAGAGCAGCCAGTGCTTTTAACCGCTGAACCACCTCTCCAGCCCCCTTTCAGCTTTTATAACCAGAAAAAGGGGTAGCTTGACCATCATCTCTCTCCGCAGGCTTTCCACTTTTGTGCCTGGGCCAACATTTGTCTCCATAGCAATGGCAATGTACTCCCCTCCCCCCCAGACAGGGTCTTTCTGTGTAGCCTTGGCTGTCCTGGAATATGCTCTGTAGACCACGTTCCAGGCCTTGAACTCACAGAGATCCTCCTGCCTCTGCCTCCTGAGGGCTGGGATTAAAGGCGTGCGCCACCATTGACCCGTGGCCTGTCTAAAACTTAGCTCCTGAGTCTTCATGTATGATGTTATTTTGCTTTATTTGATATGGGGTATTTGGTATTTTTGTCCAGTTTTGTTTTATATTGAGACGGTTTTGCTTTATAGTACAAGGTGTCCTGAAACTTGGTATTCAGCCCAGACTACCCTCAGACTCTCCGTCCCCTGTCTTAGCCTCTTGAATGTTGGCTTTCCAGGTAAACAAATAGCAAGATTCTAAAGAGAAAAAAACTTTTACGGTGACGTTCTTTGTTATCTTTGCCTCCAGATTTCCTAAAACAGAAGCTAGGAGAGAAATTACCTATTTATTGTCTTTCTTACAATATTGGGTACCATAATCTTGCAGTTTTAGCAAAAAGAAAAAAAAACCAAGAAATTATTATGTCATCATGTCTCATTAATGTCTAGGTAATTAATTCTAAGATCTATGATTAAAATTATCTAAACATTGAAGAGTAATCTATAATACTCAGGGAGAAGTTGTAACTTTTCATTTGCTGGAAGCCAGACAAATTGGGCATATGTATGCTTTAGTGCCTCCATGTGCAGAGGCTGAGTATCAAACTCCGATGTTTCTCCTCACCTTCTGCCTTGTTTGGGGCAAGGTCTCTTTTGTTGTCTGTCACAGCATACCCCAGGTCCGACAGGTCTCTGGGATCTTACTTCTTCCACCTACCATCCCACCTAAGAGCACTGGGATTACAGACATGCCTGGCCCTACGTGGGATCCAGGGATTCGAACTTGGGTCCTCACACTTACCCAGCAAGTGCTTTGCTCACTGAGCCATCTCCCCTGTCTGACTCTAAAGAATGAGACTCAACTGAGTCTGGTGCCCCTCCAGGAGGTGCTGACATCTTAAAGAACCAAAAGCCTGGCGAGTGTCCTACTGTGGTCACACACTCTAATGCTGTCTTCTCAAGATGGGACCAGTGCATAAGGAAGCATCATTTCATTTGCCAGGCAGGTGAGTCACCAAACTACATCGATTTTAGTTTCAAAACTGATATTACATGAGGTATGCACATGAGAGGATTTATTTTAAACAGTCTGTAATTGACCATAGGGCAGATATAAGAATTAAAGATTTATTTATTTTATGTATGTGAGTACACTGTCACTATCTTCAGACACACCAGAAGAGGGCGTCAGATCCCATTACAGATGGTTATGAGCCACCATGTGGTTGCTGGGAATTGAACTCAGGACCTCTGGGAGAGCAGACTGTGCTTTTAACCACTGAGCCAGCTCTCCAGCCCAAGAATTTCTATTTTTAGTTATCTTTTTTAACTTGTCCGGTTTGCCTGTGAAGATGGGAGTTGGGGGTTGGCACAGGTGCCGCAGGACACACATGGAGGTCAGAGGTCAACTTGTGGGGGTCAGTTCTCTCCTATCAGGTGGCTTCTGGGGTTTAAACTCAGGTCATCATGTTTAGTGGCAGATGCCTTTTGCCTCTGAGTCACCCCTCCAGCCTGCGGTTTCTAGTTTCATGACACTCGTTATCCCAAGAAACTGCCCCTTGGAGTGAGGGATGTCTTCACCCCTCCACGCTAACTGCTAGGTGAACGCTCATGGTCGACCTGGTGGTCGAAGCGCAGGAGAGACTGAGCTGGTAGCTTTCCTCCCTGAATGCTCTCCCTGAGTCTGATCAGCACTGGGCTGTAGAGACAGAATGGGAAGGAAATGAGAATGTGGCGTAGGAAAACGAGGAGACCAGAGGCCGTGAGCTCTAAGAAGTGTGCTTCCCTGCATCTGGAAGATCAGAATGGTCAGTGTGTGTGTGTGTGTGTGTGTGTGTGTGTGTGTGTGTGTGCATGTGTGCATGTGTGTTGGCATGACTGTCATTTCTATATATGTGCACATGAATACATGAATTCAGGTTCCCATAGAAGCCAGAGGCACTGGATTCCCACTAGGGCTAGAGTTAGAGGCAGATGTGAGCTCCTGACATGAGGGCTGAGACTCAAACTCAGGTCCTCTGCAAGAAGTGTACACACCCCCTAAGCTAACTCTCCACATACCTGCCATTTTTAATTACCCCTGGCAGTGACATCGGCCTTCACAAAGCATTCAGATTCTTGAAAGTCCTTGCAATATCACAGACAATTTAGACAGACATTTTATCCCACTTTTTTTTTTTGACAGAGTCTCACTTTGTACTTCTAGCTGTCATGGAACTGGCTCTTTAGAACAGACTGGTCTCAAACTCCAAAAGCTCTTCCTGTCTCTGCTCCAGGAGTGCTGGGATTAAAGGTGTGTGCCACCATGCCCAGCCACTTCATTGTGCTTTTCAATAGAAAAACCACTGTCTTAGGGTTTCATTGCTATGAAGAGATATCATGAACAAGGCAACTTTTATAAAGGACACCATTTCATTGGGGCTGGCTTATAGGTTCAGAGGTTCAGTCCATTATCATTATGGTAGGAAGCATGGCAGCGTCGGAGAAACAAAGCACTTTACATCGTGATCCAAAGGCAACCAGGAGGGGATTGGCTTCTACAAGCAGCCAGGAGGATGCTCTCCCTTCTGCGCTGGGCAGAGCTTGAGCACTAGGAGCCCTCAAGGCCCACCTACACAGTTGACACACTTCCTTCAACAAGGCCACACCTATTCCAACAAGGCCACAAGTCCTAATAGTGCCACTTCCCATGGTCCAAGCATATTCAAACCATCACAGCCACCTTCCTCAAATAAGAGTAGTAAATCATTCGTCTCAGTGTAGTATAAAGTCTGGCTTCAAGTCTACTGTTCTGAAGAGCTCGCCCATGTTAATGAGGCCAAGACAGTAAGGCTGGAACCCTCCCAGGTCAGCAGCCCTTGTTTCCCCCTCACAAGCCATCTCCCTAATATTTCCTGGCTGTATGACCATTGTGAGTCACCCATGGTCCTTACAGAAGACTGTTTCGCACAGCCCACTCCATGTGACAGAAGCAATTTTTTTTTTTTTTTGAGACAGGGTTTCTCTGTGTAGCCATGGCTGTCCTGAAACTTGCTCTGTAGAGCAGTCTGGCCTTGAATTCAGAGATCCATCTGCCTCTGTCTCCCCAGTACTGGGATTAAAGGCTTGTGTCACCACCACCCAGAAAGGAAAAAAAAAAAGCAATATTTAGTTAATGTAGCCCACTCGATGATATGGGCATGAGTTTTGAATGAGTGTTAAGTGTTTGACACTCTCAATAATTCTTGGCTTCAGACTCTACAAATACAGTTCTTCCCACCCATTCTGTCCACAAGGGTGACCTTGAACTTCTGTGCTGGCCATCAAGTACATCACTCCAAAATCCAGCTTCTGCTGAAGGAGAGTCTAACAAGTGGAACCTTTTAGAGGTTCCTAAGCCACCAGGTCCCTTCCCTAGTGACTGTGTTATTTGGTGATCGTCTCCTCCTCTGTCTTCATGAGAGGCCACAACTGTTCTCTCTGCCCCCTTCCCCCCCCACCCCGGGATGTATCCAGCGGACATCATGATTTCAGACTTCTCCAGCTCCTGGACAGAAAAGAGTTAACTTCTGTTATTTTTTTTTCTTCCTCCTTTGATTTTTCTCCTCTCTTTTCTTCTTTCTCCCTTCCTCTTTTCTTCTTCCCGTACTTTAATCCAGTCGGGAGCCTGGTTCACACTCATCAAGCATCCAACAGCAAGCCGCACCTCCCCCCAGCTTCGGCCCTTTATAAGTTACTTTGTTACTTTGTCTGTGATACTCTGTCAGCACAAAACAAACTAAAAAGGCAATAAAACACGTGGACCAAGAGCTTTAGGCAGCAATCCCCCAGGATAAAAACGAAGCCTTGAACGGTGTAGTAATTTTCTCAAAGTAATTTTGCTCAAAATACAGAAAAGATTCAGAAGTACGGTTCCAAAGGGGACAAAAGCTGCTGGCTTCTTGTTCTTGTTTTGGTTGGCATGGTGACAGGTGGCTAGAACAGAAACTGAGAACTCCTGTACGATGCACAAGCACAAGGCAGAGAGAGAGAGAGAGAGAGAGAGAGAGATTAACTGGGAATGGTGTGGGCTTTTGAAACTTCAACACCCGCAGTGAAACACCCCCTCCAGCAAGATCACGCCTCCTAACCCTTCTCAAACAGTTCCAGCAACTTGGAGACAAGCATTCAAATATATGAGCCTATGGGGGCCATTCACATCTACCCTAAGGAGAATACAGAAGGCTCCTGGTTGTTGGAGGCTGAGTAAGGAGATCACAAAGAGCCATGCAAGAACAGCAGCAGCTAGACTAGACACTCTGCTGACCGCCAGGCGGAGCAGATGCAGGCCGAGGAAGACTGAGGTCCTAACTTTAAGTTGAGATGTAGCCAGTGTGGTTATATGACTTTCCTTAGTGCTGTTCAGTTTGCACGTGTGACGAACCTGTGTGTGCGTATGTGGGAAATGAAGCATTCCAGAATATCAATGCCAGGCTGAGAGTATGACTCAGCGGTGAAGTGCCTGGTGCCTGGACCACCACAAAAGGCACTCCAGCCATTTCTTTTTTTTTTTTTTTTTTTTT
>NC_034609.1:32973749-32975263 GCF_900095145.1 Mus pahari
CTCCCTCTCCCTCTCTCTCTCATATAAGAACAAATGCATTGGGGAAGGTGCATTTGCCTGAAAACACTTTCGTCTGTGTCTTAGTTACTGCTGTGAAGAGACACCGTGACCAAGGCAACTCTTATAAAAGAAAACATTTAATTGAAGTTGGCTTAGAGTTTCAGAGGTTCAGTCCATTATCAACATGGCGTGAAGCATGGCAGCATGTAGGCAGACATGGTGCTGGAGGAACCAAGAGTTCTATATCTTGATCCAAAGGCAGCAAGGAGGAGACTGTATTCCAACACTGGGCAAAACTTCAGCATAGGAGACCTCAAAGCCCCACCCTCACAGTGACACACTTCCTCCAACAAGACCACACCCACTCCAAACAAGGCCACACCTCCTAATAGTGCCACTCCCCATGGGCCAAGCATTTGAACACAGGAGGCTACAAGGACATAGCTATTCAAACAACCACAGTCTATATCCACATTGGATGATTAGAGAGAGCACCAGACGGTAAAACTGAGACAGATTTGCAGTGGATCTAGCGATTATTCTGAAGATGACCTCACTGAGAGAATCCTGCAAGAACATGTGCAATCCGGTTACCATACCTCTTGACCCTCACGCCATGATTTTATTAGTATAATCTGTGGGTTATTATTCGACTAATACTTTTTCCCTGACAGTACTGGAGGTTGAATCTAGGGTCTTACAGATACTGGGAAAGCACTGTACACCTGGGCTGAAAACTCAGCTCTCTAAAGCAATGATGTTTGTTTTTTTCCCACGACTTTTTAAAAACAATGCTTTTATAAATTCTTTGAGGATTTCATACAGTGTATTTTTGATCAGATTCGTTTTCTAAATTATTTCAAGTTAATCACATACAGCTTTCTTATTTCTCTAGGAGATGGTCCCCCGTTAGCCATGTGTCACCAACCCGCACCTCCTGAGCTTGTAAGTACCGTAGTCACAAGACACGTGTGATATATTCAGCTCTCTGCGGTCTGATGGGTTCTGCCAGGCTTTTATTATTATCTCTCAGAGTGTGCCGGGCATAGCGTTCTAGAAAGGAAAGCACAGGGCGGAGCTAGGTTAGCGGGTAATCGGAAGACCATCCTAGCTATGGTCCCTGGGCTCCCGGACAGATGTGACGGCCACCTCCTTGCTGCTGTGTGTTTCCCCTCTGATTCACTCTGAGGACTGGTGGCCACCTTTAAAGACAGGTGCAGTAATATAAGCTCTGAAGGGCTGGAGAGATGAGAACACTGACTGCTCTTCCAGAGGTCCTGAGTTCAAATCCCAGCAACCACATGGTGGCTCACAACCATCTGTAATGGGATCCGATGTCCTCTTCTGGTGTGTACTCGTATACATTAAATGAATAAGTAATAATAAATGAGTAAATAATAATAATAATTTCTGAAAATTGGGCTGGTGAGATGGCTCAGTGGGTAAGAGCACCCGACTGCTCTTTCAAAGGTCCAGAGTTCGAATCCCAGCAACCACATGGTGGCTCACAACCA
>NC_034609.1:32976751-32981374 GCF_900095145.1 Mus pahari
ATCCAGCAGCCCACCACAGAGGACATCAGACACACCTGGCTTCAGCAGTCCACCACAGGTGACATCAAACACACCTGCATCCAGCAGCCCACCAAACATGACATCAGACACACCTGCATCCAGCAGCCCACCACAGGTGACGTCAGACACACCTGGATTCAGCAGCCCACCACAGGTGACATCAGACATATCTGCATCCAGCAGCCCACCAAACATGACATCAGACACACCTGCATCCAGCAGCCCACCACAGGTGACATCAGAAACACCTGCATCCAGCAGCCCACCACAGGTGACATCAGACATATCTGCATCCAGCAGCCCACCAAACATGACATCAGACACACCTGCATCTAGCAGCCCACCACAGGTGACGTCAGACACACCTGCATCCAGCAGCCCACCACAGGTGACATCAGACATATCTGCATCCAGCAGCCCACCAAACATGACATCAGACACACCTGCATCCAGCCGCCCACCAAACATGACATCAGACACACCTGCATCCAGCNGCCCACCACAGGTGACATCAGACACACCTGGATTCAGCAGGCCTGAATCCACGATACCTGCTGGAAGATCTTTGGCAGATATCACTTCAAAGGCACAGGAAGACTCTTCCCCAGGAGTTATCTCTACCCATCCACAGATGTCATTTCAGAATTCAACCAATCAGGTAAGTCTGGAAAGCAGATGATAACTTCAGGACACTGAAAAAGCACTTACAGGTCTGGGGATGTGGCTGAGGAGTAAAACAGTGGCCTAGCATGTGCATGACCCCAGGTTTAGTTGTCAGTTTTGAAAAACATAGTCATGAAAAGAACGCGTGTATCCTTTTATCACAACATCCCCAGGGTTATGATTTTAAAAAGAAGATGGCTACCCTGTTACCTCCCAGTAGGGATGTACACTAAAAGAAAAATGAACTGAGCCCAAGACAATCTCTCCCAGTGGGTTGAGTGCCCACTGCAGTACTTGATGGCACATTTTGATTAGACTCATCTATTCACCATTGGGTGGTGAAGGACGTCTGCTAGCCTGCCCCACTGTACCAGAGGTAAAGCCACTGAGGCTTGGTGACTGGCAAGAATCCCATTCCCCGCTCCTACTGGTAAAAGTTCAAACCCTATTCATATGCAGCCTGGCACTTTCCCATTAAAACATCCCATTTGGGGCTGGAGAGATGGCTCAGTGGTAAGAGCACTGACTGCTCTTCCAAAGGTCCTGTAAACCATCTGTAATGGGATCTGATGCCCTCTTCTGGTGTGTCTGAGGACAGCTACAGTGTATTTACATATAATAATAAATTAATTAATTTTAAAATAAAGTAAAATAAAACATCCCATTTACTCCGCTCCCATGGCAATGGAAGCTAAAGGATCACACTTGTCCCACATTGTCCACCAGGGAAGGATCACCCCACAGTAGCTTAACCTAAGAATAGAATTTGATTCACTTCCTTAAATAAAAAGATGCTAGAAATGTAGAGTGACTATCCAGAAGTATTTATAGATAAATTTTTTTTCCTTTTTTTTTTTTTTTGTTTTATTATAGATAAATTTTTGGAGCTGTTAGGAGAATTCAGTGACATCACCCAACTCAAGATATGTGTGCAACAGTGAGAAAATTAGACACAAGCAAGTGATGTAGCAGACACCTTTATCCCAGTACTCAGCAGGCTGGGGCAAGAGGATTGTCAATTTAAGGCCAGTCTGGGCTACATAAATATTAAGATATTATGCCATGATGTGGCCCAGGGTACACGCTGGGTTCTAAAATACCAAATGAGGTCTGTGTCTCCACAGCTGCCTAGAGCTAGGATTGCACAGAAAGCACAGCTTCTAGTGCACCATGGGGTGGCAGCTACAACTCACCCCCACATCGTCATCTGCACCTCAGTCAAAGCCACAATACAGTGGTTCTCAGTCTAGGGTCCTTCTGTAAGTGACCTCTCCCAGGAAGTGAGGAATGACCTAGTGAACAACCATGCAGCCCATGAGGATGGTGTGCTGAGGAGTGGTCTAGCTTAGGACAACTTGACACAAGCTACAGTCATAGGAAAGGAGAAAACCTCAATTGAGAAAATGCCTCCATAAGACCCAGCTGTAAGGCATTTTCTTGATTAGTGATTGATGGGGGAAGGGCCCAGCCCATGGTGGGTGGTGCCATCCCTGGGCTGGCGGCCCTGGGTTCTATAAGAAAGCAGGATGAGGGCTGGTGAGATGGCTCAGTGGGTAAGAGCACCCTACGGTTCTTCCAAAGGTCCGGAGTTCAAATCCCAGCAGCCACATGGTGGCTTACAACCATCTATAACAAGATCTGATGCCCTCTTCTGGAGTGTCTAAAGACAACTACAGTGTACTTACATATAATAAATAAATAGATCTTAAAAAAAAAAAAGAAAGAAAGAAAGCAGGGTGAGTGAGCCAGTAAGCGACAGCCTTTCGTGGCCTCTGCATCAGCTCCTGCCTCCAGGTTCCAGCCCTGTTTGAGTTCTCCATCCCGGCTTCCTTCAGTGATGGACTGTGATGTGGAAGTGCCAGCCTTTCCTCCTTGAATTGCTTTTAGTCAATCTGTGTCACCACAGCAGTAGAACCCCTCACTAAGACAGATGGGATCGTGACCCACTGACCACACAGCTCTTGTTAGCACAGCATCCACAGCGCGCAGCGGGGACTTGGTAAATGTCTAGAGGAGGTGTGAGCTAGGCTGTACTCCAGGATTCAAACGAGTAGTGGGTTTCCATGGAGATCAGAAAAGGCTGGACTTCAAGTATGGAACCCTCATGAGCTTCAGCCTTGCCTTTTTGCCTGGGCAGAGTTTGACGCCCCACCTTCTGCTACAAAGGGTTTTCCCTTTTGAACAAGAACTCTTTCCTCCATTGTTGAGTCTTGAACTCGGAACCTAGTATTTCTAGGTAAGCTCTCTGTGAACTCATTCCTATAATCCTACCAGAAACCTCATCTGCGGGGGCTGGTGAGATGGCTCAGTGGGTAAGAGCACCCGACTGCTCTTCCAAAGGTCCAGAGTTCAAATCCCAGCAACCACATGGTGGCTCACAACCACCTGTAACAAGACCTGACGCCCTCTTCTGGAGTGTCTGAAGATAGCTACAGTGTACTTACATATAATAAATAAATAAATAAAATCAAAAAAAAAAAAAAAAAANAANCCTCATCTGCTTTTATCTTATTCATTCCATAAAATTCCTACTCGTCTTCTCTTGTGTATAAAGGAATCGAAAATCAATTCCACCCGCTAGCAAGGATTCTTCCTAAAGTAACAGCGCTTTGGGGGCCTGTAGTCCATGAAACCCAGATTACCCTTGGCCAGTGTTCATTAACATGGTATACTAAACTCCAAATGCACGAAGATATTTCTATATAAATATATTTGATAAAAAATGTTATCTTTTAAGTTTTTGTTGCCTTCATGTGTTTGTGTGTCTGGGAGTGTGTGTGTGCCCATGCCGCGTCACTCACGTGAAGGTCAGAGAACAACTCTTAGGACTCAGTTCTGCCCTTCCATCCTGTGGGTTCCCGGGATCCCACTGGGGTCCTTCAGTCTTCGCTGTAAGTGCCTTTACCTACAGAGCCAACTCTCCAGCCGGACAAAAATCTCTTCTTGTCAGCAGGACACAGATGAGACAGCGGGGGAACTGGTCCCAACAATTCCCGATTCCCAAGCCCACAGTGGACTCCAGAAAGCTTGTGCCATCCTCCAGAGACTCAGAGACTTCCTGCCAACTTCTTCCACATCAGCTCAGGTAAACAGGGCATGGGGAGCAGGGTGAGGTGTCACAGAAGCAGGAAGGGAAGGGACAATGTGGAGGCTGTGTCCCCTGCAGAACTGGGGACCATGAGAGAACCTGATGGGAACAGAGCTGAGTATTTTTAAGTCTAAAAGGAGTGTGTTGACAGGCAATTACGGTATTCTCAGAGTCACGGGCTGTGATGGACAGTTTGCCGTAGATACAGTTGGATGGTCTTGGGACAGGCATCAAAATCAGAATGATTCTGACCTTTAGGTGTCCTACATCCGTGTTTGATGACATCACTTCCGCATACCTGCTCAGGCTGATTCTTTTTAATTATTATTATTATTTTGTTTTTGTTTTTGTTTTTCAAGACAGGGTTTCTCTGTGTAGCCCTGGCTGTCCTGGAACTCACTCTGAAGACCAGGCCGGCCTCGAACTCAGAAATCCACCTGCCTCTGCCTCCCGAGTGCTGGGATTAAAGGTGTGTGCCACCACGCCCAGCTTGGTCAGGCTGATTCTTATGCATAAGAAATTCTATGTTCTTTTTGCTATTTTACCACAATAAGCATGTCTCTAGGGTTTGCTGCTTTGATTGGTTGGTTGGTTCGGGTCTTTGTGCATCGGTGGCAGGGGTGGGGTGGTGGTGGTGGTGGTGTTTGTTTTAACTTTTTCTGTTTTGGTCCCATGTATCCCAGACCTGTCTCTAGGTTGTTATATAGCCTAGGACGGCCTTAACTGTTTGACCCTCATGCCTCTGTCACCCAGCTGCAAGATAACAGACGTGCACTAATACACCCCCACACCCCCACACCCCCACACCCCTACACCCCCACACCCTCACACCCACACACCCACACACCCAC
>NC_034609.1:32982155-33007077 GCF_900095145.1 Mus pahari
CCTGGTCTACAAAGTGAGTTCCTGGAGAGCCAGGGCTACGCAGAGAAACCCTGTCTCCAACCCCACCCCCCCAAAAAAATAATAAAGTAGACAGATGTCTTTATACCTTTGGGCTTGTTGTTGTTGCTGCTACTGCTGCTGTTTTCTTTGGTTTTCTTTCATTGTTTTTGTTTTGTTTTGTTGGCTTTTTCTAAGACAGCCCTGGCTGTCCTAGAACTCACTCTGTAGACCAGGCTGGCCTCCAACTCAGAGATCAGATTAAAGGCGTGAGCCACCACTGCCCAGGACTCCTTTTAACACATTGCCACAGGTGTTTTTCCACATCTGTCTGCATAGATTAACTGAGCAGTGTTCATCTGAATTTTTTGTTCATTCGTGGAAACAGCCTACCTATGTGCATTCTTGTAAGTATATTGAGTACTTACTCAAGTAATTCTGAACATACACAGCACCATGTAGATGTGCTTTTATGGCCAAGTTATTCTTCTAAAAGATACTGTTTTCATTTCCACTATGGTCGGTCTCTCTCTCTCTCTCTCTCTCTCTTAAAAAGCAAGGGAGGAAAGAGAAGGTAAGGTGTCCTCGTTAGGGTTCCTATTGCTGTGACAAACACCATAACCAAAAGCGACTTGAGGAGGAGGAGCCTATTTGGCAGATGGGTTATGCTCTACCATCTGGAGAAGCCAAGGCAGGAACCTGGAGAAGTGGAGGCCATGGAGGAGTGCTGCTTACTGGCTTAGTCTCCATCGCTTGCTCAGCCTGCTTTGTTAGACAACCCAGGGCCACCTGCCCAAAGGGGGCACTGCCCACTCTGTGCCAGACCCTCTCACGTCAATAATTAGTCAATAAAATGCCGTATAGACTTGCCTATAGACCAATCTTATAAAGGCATTTTCTCTATTGAGAGCCCCTATTCTCAATACCTCTAGCTTTATCAAGTTGACAGTCAATCAACCAGCAGGTAAAGAGGCAGTGTACTGATTTCCAAGGAAGCTGGGCCTCCCTCCATGAGCTTGTGCATTTGCAGCTGTGTTTATGACCTTGCTTCTGTTGACTGTCCAAACTTGGTCCTGAACATGTATTCCGCCATTGAGATGCGCCCCTCCACTTCAGTCCTCCTCTGGGTTGCTGTGTGCCTCCCCCTCCTCCCCCTCCTCCTCTTCCTCCTCCCCCATCCTCCTCCTCCTCTTCCTCCTCCTCCCCACTCCTCACCTTCCATGTTAGATGCCTTTATTGTTGAGGCTGACTGTCATTATCCATACTTGAAATGTTTTGTACCAGCATCTTAGTGTGTCTTTGTTTTTGTTTGTCTGTCTTTTTGAGACAGGGCTTCTTTCTGTAGCCCAGGCTTCCTGGAATTCGCTGGTGGCCTGGCTTTGTTTTTACAGAATCTCTTTGCTTTGATTTGATTTGGTTTTTCATTTGTTTGTTTGTTCTGTTTTTTTTGTTTGTTTGTTTTTCAAGACAGTGTTTCTCTGACTAACAGCCCTGGCTGTCCTGGGACTTGTTTTGTAGACCAGGCTGGCCTCGAAGTCACAGAGATCCTCCTGCCTCTGCTTCCAGAGTGCTGGGATTGAAGCTAGAGCCTACCATGCCTGGCTTACAGATGCTTTTAATAAATATAACTCTGAAAGAAAAATAACACTTCACAATAAAGATAATAGTAGCTACAGTAGGTGTCCAGAAACCATCCAATCAAACTTGTCTTGCGTCTCCTTCTGGGTAGTTAGGCAATTGATCAGTTGGTTTGAGACAGGGTCTCACTAATGATCCCGAGCTGGCTTTGAACTTACTTTACCTCCTGTCTCTGCCTCCTGGACTCTGGGGTTACAGGCAGGCACACTCTCTGATTTCTTAGCCTTTATTTATTCCCTTTGGTTTTGCATGAGAACAACCTACAGAAAAGAGAACTGATGTTTTCCCTTGTTCTTAGAACCTCTCCCCTTGCCAGGTGGAGACAGCACACGCCTTAATCCTAGCACTCAGGAGACAGATGCAGGCGATCTCTGTGAGTTAGAGGCCAGCCTGGTGTTCAGAGTGAGTTCCAGGACAGCCTAGACTCTACAGAGAAACCCTATCTTAAAAAAAACAACAAACAAAAACAATCTTTCCTGGTCTCTGTATTCTGGGTGTCTTGGAGCTTTTGATGCCGCACCCATGCTTTCAAAATGAGCTCACCTGACCAGCATCTGGCCTGGCCTGGCTCTTTTCCTAAGCATCCCTCTTTTAAGTTGGTTCTCTTAAATAGCTCATCTACTTAGCACTCAACATTCAACACAATCCTCCCCCCATAGGTGGTACACAGTCCTGTATTTTTCCTTGCCTGCCCAATGGTGATGTTGCCTTTCATAAAATACTTTTGAACTGTATAACAGATATTGAACTGTGGGGGCTGGGGAAACAACTCAGTTGGTGAAGTGTCTACGCACAAGCTTGAGACCCCCGAGCACACATCCGCAGCATCCTTATAAGAGGCAGGTGTGGCCCCGCCTGGCCAGAAACCTGTGGATGGCGAGGTGGAGACAAGTGGAGCCTTAGAGTCTGCTGGTCCGCTAGTGTGACCAGCTAGTGTGACCAGATGGTGAGCTCCAGGTCCGGTGAGAGACCCTGTCTCAAAAAAACCATGGCAGAGAGCAACAGATAAAGACATGTGACATCAGTCTGGCTTCTAGATGCACATATTCACATGGGTATACGTACACCACACGTATACATATGCATACATGGAAGAAAGGAAGAAAGGAAGGAAGGGAGGGAGGGAGGAAGGGAGGGGTGGGTTAGGAAGGAAATACTGAATTGCTTATAAGAAGATACAAATAAGTCTGAAAGTAGCAGGCAGCTACATGTGTCCCTTTTCTGACATCCCTAGGTCAGTGTGGCCAATTTACTCATTGACCTGAGTGAGCAGTTGCTGGTACTCCCATTTCAGAAGAACAACAGTTGGAGCTCTCAAACTCCCATAGTCAGCTGCCCCTTCCAGCCTCTTGGAAGTCTAATAACCACAAAGGGAGACAGTCGTCAGATGGTTCAGCAAGACACCGAGCAGGTGGGTGTGCGGTGTGCAGGTGGCCGGCTCTGCCGGGAGCTCTCTCTTTAGCACTCGGTCGTACAGCCTCTTCCCAGGCTTCAGACGACTGTCTCCCAAAGCAACTAACAGGAGGGAACTGAGGAAAACTCCTATTAAGTCTAACAAAAGCTCCTCACACTAAACCGTCCACGAGGCTGATAAGCCAAACAGAACGTCAGAGATCTCAGAGAGTTCAGAGACAGATTGTCTTGGGCCATCATCAGCCCTCTACATAGCCATTTGTTGTCTGTATGTGACCTAGCGTCTAGGTGACCATTGGGTAAACCCTTTGAAATGTCCCCTAAAGACACCTAGCCCCCACTAACCAAAAAGCCAAGCATGCTACCAGAGAGCATCTGAGACCCACAGGATAGAGTTCCCCCGATTTCTGAGACCCACAGGATAGAGTTCCCCCGATTTCTTTAACCACCCTACCCAATGTTTCCACCAGTGTGTTTGAAAACCACCTTGTTTAAGACTCCATTTGTTCTATCACTATTGAAAACTTCAGAAAACTCTTACCATGATGGGACATGGAATTTGGATAATCTGAGTCTGTGTCCTGGACCCTGGTCACTGGTAGTTGACTCCAAAATAGATTCTCACATGCCCTTTGAGATAAGAGTGGATTCTTTCACCAACATGGGGCCAAAAAAAAAAAATTCCCTTGGCTGCCCCACTTAGTTCACACAAAGATGTTAGACTCTGAATACTTCTATGAGATTTCAAAGCCAACTCTGAATGTGTCCCCTTTCTTTACATCACAATCCCTGTCCTGCTTGTAACCCTATCAGAACCTTGTCCCTCACAGTCCACAGACCACATGGAATCTTGCTCCAAATGCAGGTTGAAGACATGCTGGAGACATCCCTGATGGCCCTGGGGGAGATCCACAGAGCGTTTTGCCAGCAGAGTCTGTGCCCTCAGTCGGCAGTGACCCTGGCCTCTCCCTCTGCTACTCTGATGTTGAGCAGGTTAATTAATGGGCTAAAGGGCTGGGGAATGATTCATTTTGATTTTGACTTTTCGAGGGCATAAAGAAAGTGATGCACATTTAAATTCTTTCAGCCAAAATGTGTCGACCTTGCCCCTGAGCACCTACACTCTGGGTGAGCCTGCACCCTTGAGGTTGGGCTTCCCATCAGCAGAAGCGCTGAAGGAGCTCTTGAACAAACACCCAGGCGTGAACCTTCAAGTGAGTATGAACTGGATAGAGATGGGAACGGAGTGGTGTGCGGTGATCTAGTAGGGGATGGGAAGGTGGCACGGTGGGTAAGAACACATGCTCTGTCAATAAGAGGACCTGAGTTTGAACCCCCAGCATCCCTATAAGTGTGGGCTTGACTGTGTGTGCCTATCACCCCAGCTTTGTGGCGCAGAGACAGGCAGATTAGAGTTCATTGACCAGCCAGCCTAGCCAAAGCCACAAGCTTCCATTTCAGTGAGAATCCCAGACAGAAAGCCGGAGAGGAAGATGGCTAGTCTCCTGCTCCGGCCTACTTGTTGGCATGAACTCCTGCACCTACATACTCAGACGCACATAAAACACGAATTCATGCGCGCGAGTGTGTGTGTGCGCACACACACACACACACACACACACACACACACATCTAGTATGTAGCTAATTTCAATGACCGATGTCTGTCGTCCTAACACTTGAGAGGCAGCAGCAGGAGGATTGCTGTGGATTCAGCTATATTGCATTATATTGCTATTTTGGGAGTCTCAAAAAAAAAAAATCCAGTAGGGAGCTTGGGAGCATTCCACAGATATGTGGCTTTAACCAAGTCTCTGTGTTGTGATTTGAATTGATCTCAACTTCTCTACTGACAAAGTTGGGGTTATTCGAGTCAAAACTAAATCAGTGTAAAAAAAAAAAAAAAAAAACCTACACAGTGTTACACTGCAGAATATGTATTCCCTAGTGTAAGGAGCCCCAAATGCAGCCCGACTTTCATCTCCTTTCTCATCAGCGTTACAATGTTTAATATCCCTTTACCTGGCATAGTTGGGGAATCCCAGCCTTTAATTTATAAATGCTACCTTATTGGGGGTGGGGGCTCCTGTATGAACAATTTGGCTGGCAGTTGGAAGAGCTGGAATTTGCTTCCTCTGCAGGTAACAGGTCTGGCTTTCAACCCTTTTGAGACTTCAGATGACAGGAACATTGTTGGAAGCATTGGGAATGTGCAGCTGAGCTCTGCTTATCAGTCGATCAGAGTCCACGACTTAATAGAAGATATTGAGGTACAAGTATCTCTATGGAAACAAGACACGCTGGGATAGAGGACGGGAAGATACAGCAACTTGGCATTTTCAGTACATGTCGGAGCAAAATATATGGTACATGTGTTTAATCCCAGCACTTGGGAGGCAGAGGCAAGCAATTTCTGTGGGTTCAAGGCAACTAGGTTGCATAGTGAGCCCTCTATGCCAGAAAGGCTACACAGTGAGAACCTGTCTTACAAAAAAAGAAAGGGATTCATGTCAGGGCTAGTATTTTGCTACACATCTCAGGAACCTTCACAAAGAGACAGACCTAACTCAATCCGAGGGGAAGCCATTTAAGACTGTGCATCCTTCACTAATCGCTGGTTTTGTGCTGCCTACTAAGACCCAATGAAGAGGCCTCAGGCATCCCATTACCTCCTCTCTACAAGGAAAACAGAAAGGCCTATCTTCTAGAGGGTCAGCTATCTCCCTTTCTAGATAGTGCTCTGGAGAAATGCCAGCATGGAGACCCAGCCCACCAGCCTCAACACAAGTACAGACCATTTCACAATCTCTGTGAACATCACTTCCTTGGAGAAGACCCTCATTGTGACCATCGAGCCGGAAAGTCCCCTCCTAATGACGCTCCACCTGGGCTTCCAGGACCAGCCGGCCCACACTCACTTCTATCTCAACATCAGCCTGCCGAGGGGCCAGGTGTGGCAGAAAGGTATCGGCCATCAGATGCCTGCAGGGCTGTAGGTCTGTGTAGAACGTGTGTTTAGTATGACAAGGCCAGTGTACCACTAAGACAGGTGGTGATGTTTCTCAAGCTCCTGCATGTGTAATGGGGGCAGGGAGTGCGGAGGAGTCAGGGGGGTTCTGACAGTGATGTCGAGCACCTCTGTCAAGCACTCTTACACTTTGTTCTTTGAAGTGAGGTGTCTCAATCAGACCCAGAGCTTGCTGAGATATTTAGTCCTCATAGCCACCTTCCGTAGGGATCACTCTACCTTCCAAGGCTGGGATTAGGGGCAGGTTGCCATAGCCACCTGGCACTTACGTAGCTTCTAGAGATCTGAACTCTGAGCCTCTTGCTTATAAGGCAAGCACTTTCACTTCAACTGCTGAGCAAGCTCTAAGCCGTTTTATTTATTTATTTATTTTTGTGGGTTTTTTTGAGACAGGGTTTCTCTATATAGCCCTGGCTTTCCTGAAACTCACTTTGTAGACCAGGCTGGCCTCAAACGCAGAAATCCGCCTGCCTCTGCCTCCCGAGTGCTGGGATTAAAGGCGTGCACTACCATGCCCGGTGCCGTGTTTTTTTGTTTGTTTGTTTTTTGTTTTGGTTTTTTGAGACAGGGTTTCTCTATATAGCCCTGGCTTTCCTGAAACTCACTTTGTAGACCAGGCTGGCCTCAAACGCAGAAATCCGCCTGCCTCTGCCTCCCGAGTGCTGGGATTAAAGGCGTGCACTACCATGCCCGGTGCCGTGTTTTTTTGTTTGTTTGTTTGTTTGGTTTTTAAGTAAATGTCTTATGTAGGCCAAAATAGCCTCAAGCTCACCACATAGCCAAGGTGGGTGCTGAACTCCTGATCCTCCTGTCTCCATCTCTCAAGTGCTAGTATTTGTACCACTACGATGGGTTTATTGGTGCTGAGGATCCAACCCAGGGCTTCATATATACTGCACAAGCTCTTTTATCACTAAGCTGCATTTCCCACTGTCTTAGCCGACCACAGCAACTCTTATAAAAGAAAGCATTTGGTTGGAGCTGGCTTTCAGACATTTAGTTCATTATCATCATGGCAGGGAGCATGGCCGTTTACAGGCTGACACGGTGCTGGAGAGGCAGCTGAGAGTCCTTCATCCAGATCCTCAGACAGCAGGAAGAGAGAGACTGGGCCAACATCAAAGCCCACCTCAGTTACACACTCCCACCCACAATACTTCTCAAGTAATGCCGCTCCCTGGTGACCAGGCATTCACATATATTAGTCTATAGGGGCCATTCTTACTCAAACCACCACACAGCCCATGTGCGATAATTTCTTGTTTCTTCTTCTTTTTTTAAATTTATTTAATTTATGCAAGTACATTGTAGCTGACTTCAAACACACCAGAAGAGGGCATCAGATCCCATTACAGATGGCTGTGAGCCACCATGTGGCTGCTGGGATTTGAACTCAGGACCTCTGGAAGAGCAGTCAGTGCTCTTAACCGCTGAGCCATCTCTCCAGCCCTGATTTCTTTTTTTCTACAACTCATAGTGCATTCCAATTCTTTAGATCTAAGTGTGCGTGTATCAAAAGAAAATGATTCCTGTGGTGGTTTGAATATGCTTGGCCCATGGGAAGTGCTACCATTCAGAGGTGTGGCCTTGTTGAAGTGGGTGTGGCCTTGTTAGAGGAAGTCCATCACTGTGGGGGTTGGAAAGTGGGGTAGGCTTTGAGGTCCTATACTCAGGCTCCACCCAGTGCAGGAAACAGTCTTTCCTGGTTGTTCTCTGATCAAGATGCAGAACTCTCAGCTGCCTCTCCAGCACCATGTCTACCTGCAGGCTGTCATGCTTCCTGCCATGATGATAATGGACTGAACCTCTGAACCTGTAAGCCAGCCCCAGTTAACTGTTGTCCTTTACAAGAGTTGCCTTGGTCATGGTGTCTGTTCACAGCGATGGAACCCCTAACTAGACAGTTCCTTTACTGGAGTGTAGATTTGAGTTCAGGATGTGCCGCTGGTCTCTTGCACATCTCTGGTGCTAGACTCATAGCCTTGTTTGTAAGATAATATGAATAATAGTGGTTGTGGATCTGAGGGGGGCTTAGCCCACTGGGACTCTAACGCAGCATCCTTCTCTGTCCTAAGATGAAGAGTACACGTGGGTGCTGACACCAGAGAACCTGTGGTATGGGACTGGCACCTACTACATAATGGTTGTAGAGAATACAAGTACAGAGACGGCACAGCGCACACCCGTCCTGGTCTCAGTGGTCACAGCTGTCACCCAGTGCTATTTCTGGGACCGATACAACAGGACATGGAAGAGCGATGGATGCCAAGTAAGGGGTGGGGGTGGGGGGCTCTCTGAGATTTTTGCTGCACCCCTCTCACTGCCATTTTTGGGGATAGGCCAGAAACAACACCGATCTGAAGGGAAGCAAATCAGCCTGGGACCAAATAAGAAGGTGGCCCGTGGTAGCGGGACAGGTATATCTCTAGAACAGCTGCCGGTGCTGTGCTTTTCTAATTCCCATCTTGACAGGCTGCAGGCAGTGGCAGTGCTGGCATGGAGCGACAGCTGAGAGAAGAAAGCTAGAAAGCCAATGTGGAATCTGCGCAAGGAATATCCCGCAGCTAAAATGAAACAAGCCTCCTGGTACACAAAAGAAAACTCTTCCAGTTGGGAATATGTTATAGGCAGGAGCAGAGAGTTAAGAGCATCCCCTGCTCTTTCAGATCCAACTTTAGTTCCCTGCACCCACACAGTGGCTCACAGCCACCGCCTGGAACTCTAGCTCCAAGAGATCCAGTGCCACCTTCTGTCCTCCTCAAGCACACACACACACACACACACACACACACACACACACACATTCACACACATGCCACACATAAATAAAAAAATAAAAGCAAGCTGAGAGAGAGAGAGAGAGAGAGAGAGAGAGAGAGAATGCCTTGTAGATTTTCTACATGCCAGGCAAGGACAGACTGTTACATTTATAGTTGGCATCTTGTTCCTGGTGTCTAATCCAGCAGGCATCCTACCTCTCACTGCATAGCCCAGATTGATATCCAGTTCTTGATCTTCCTGCTTTGGCCTCCCTGGATGTTGGGCTCATCACCACACCCAGCTTGCACATTCTGGATCCCGTGGTTGCTGGCCTGATCTAATGTCTGCTTCAGGAACACCACACTGAAGCGAGGCCCTGGGAGTCCTGAAGCTGTTCTTCAAAGATCTGAGACTGGATCTGGCTATGGTGGTGTATGTGTTTAATCCCAGCATTTAGGAGGCAGAAGAAGAGGATCATGAGTTCAAGGCCCGCCTAGGCGACATAGTGAGACCCTGTCTTTAAAAAGATGAAAAATCTGAGCTCAGCAAGGAAAAAATGGGATTCTCAGGAAAGCAACTGCCTCAAGCAGCAATCTCTGGGCAGTTATTTCTCAGGCATATTCCTCCAGGGGGGAGTCTGTTAAAAGCAGGATCTGCAGTGGTGGCTGTGGGTAAGCCGGGTGGTGCCACGTCATGTTTTGGGGAAAACGTGCATTGAGGAGCAGACTCAAGAGTGTCTCTGCCCTCAGGACGCAAGCATTGATGGCAGAACCATTGGGATGCTTCTGCTCCATGAATCCCTCTGTGATGCTGTCTCTCCCAGTACAAGGAGAGAGGTTTCCCGGGCTGGAGTAGGGACTGGGCAGCCAGGGCTCAGCCCCACGCAGCAGAATTGAGGAACTGAGTCAGAGAGGTAGTATTTCCAGCGGAAATCAATCCTAAGGCTTCACTCTGGATAGGAAAGCACCCTGCCACCGAGCCCACGTTATAGTCTTTCCATGGACCAATCAAACATGCAACAGCAGCAGCATCCTTTCTTCATTGTTACTGGGACAGTTTTAAAATAAACATCACAAAGAAATGTTTATGCCATGTGGAAAATTACAGGAAATAATTTAAAAGTTTTAAACATATCATCCTGCTTTATCAAAGTTATGATTTTCTTAATTCAGGGTTTCTTTTAGTTTAGTTTTGTTGTTGTTGTTTATTATTTTTTTCTTTTTTTGCTTTTTTTTTGTTGTTGTTGTTTTGAGACAGGGTTTCTCTGTGTAGCCCTGGCTGTCCTGGAACTCACTTTGTAGACCAGGCTGGCCTCGAACTCAGAAATCCGCCTGCCTCTGCCTCCCAAGTGCTGGGATTAAAGGCGTGCGCCACCACCATCCAGCGTTGTTGTTTATTTTGAGACAAGTTCTAATTATGTAGCCCAAGATGACCCATTTCTGCCTCCTGAACTCTGGGATTATAGGCATGCACGATCACACCTGCCCCTTCTTCAGAGTTTCAAAATAATAAAAGACTCGGGAATAATAGAAGCCACCCGTGGACCCCTCGCCATCCTTGCCCCCTCTCCTTTGTTGTGGGAAGCCACAGTCTTGGATCTTTCAAGACATACTTCATGAATACCTTACACTTGAGGTGTCCATGTTAGAAACTAGAGATGCAGTAATACATCAGTGACGTCAGTGAAGAAGGCTCCATATACCAGGGCTGCCAAGCATGAGAGCCTGAGCTCAATCCGGAGAACCTGTATGGGTAGAACGGGAGAACTCACTCCTGCAAGTTGTTCTTTGGCCTCCACATAGGTTCTGTGGCACATGCTCACACCATAAATAGGTCAATATATCTATATTATAAACGGATATTATATATGATAATATATTATAAATTATATGCAGTATATAAATAGACAATATTATATTAATATTATATAATATGTAATGATATATAATATATTACACATATATTATATAATATATTGCTATTATATTAATAATATATAATATATATCACTACATATTATATAATATTAATATATTATATATATTATATATATATATATATATATATATATATATATATTCTCCTTCAGATCCTTTTCTGTCTCAAAGACGCCTGTGTCTCCATTCTCTGCTTGTTTGTCACTCCCTTTTTTAACTTTCTTTCTTTTTTTAAATTTATTTATAATTTGTAAGGACACTGTAGCTGTCTTCAGACACTCCAGAAGAGGGAGTCAGATCTCATTACGGATGGTTGTAAGCCACCATGTGGTTGCTGGGATTTGCACTCAGGACCTTCGGAAGAGCAGTCGGTGCTCTTAACTGCTGAGCCATCTCACCAGCCCCCATCTGTCATTCCTTGAATCTCTACCTTACAACCTTACAATTCAGGTCTTCAATCGACTTCCAGGTGGGGCCGAAGAGCACCATTTTAAAGACACAGTGTCTCTGTGACCACTTGACCTTCTTCGGCAGCGACTTTTTCATCGTGCCCAGGATGGTGGATGTAGAAAACACCATCAAACTGCTGCTTCATGTGACCGACAACCCTGTCGGGGTGTCATTGCTGGCCAGCCTTCTAGGATTCTATATACTCTTAGCCATGTGGGCTTGGAGGAAGGATCGAGCAGATATGCAGAAGGTGAGAAGACTTGGAACCCAAGGGCCACAATGTGTTGAGTGTGTCAAGCTAGATAGGGGAAGGAGAAATTGTGGACCAACAGGCAGAGAAACTCCAGTGGGATTGTATTAAATTTCTCTGCAAGCCTACTGTCTCAAAACAAATGGCTTTTTTTGTTTGGTTTTTGTTTGTTTGTTTGTTTGTTTTTTGGTTTTGGTGCTAAGGAAGGATCTTCACAGGAGTCATGGAGATTAGAAATAACCAGAAAATATGTCATAGGAGCTTAACTGGAATCAGACTCATATTTGTCTCACCTTACGCACTAGACAAGGTTATGCCAAGCCAATTTATAATTTAACGTAACTGTAATATACAGGAAACTAGTAAGAAATTTGTTTTCTGGGCTGGCAAGATGGCTCAGTAGGCAAAGGTGCTTGCCACCAAGCCTGCTGACCTGAGTTTGAGACCCAGGACACACATGTTGGAAGGAGAGAATCATGGCACAGCTGTGCCCCAACACTGCACACACATAAAGAAATGCTGAGGGCTGGTGAGATGGCTCAATGGGTAAGAGCACTGACTGCTCTTCTGAAGGTCCTGAGTTCAAATCCCAGCAACCACATGGTGGCTCACAACTACCCACAGTGAGATCTGACGCCCTCTTCTGGTGTGTCTGAAGACAGCTACAATGTACTTACATATAATAAATAAATAAATAAATAAATCTTAAAAAAAAAAAAAAAAAGAAATGCTGAACATTTTTAAAGTTAAAGATAAGATGTCATACTGTCCCTGCAACGGACCCCCCCCCCCCAAAACCACATCGTAGAGCCCAGGCTGGCCTTGATATAACAGTAATCCCCAAGTGTTAAAATTACAAATGTGAGCTACCGTACTTAACTAGATAAAAAGAAATTGTTAGACAAGGTCCCACAGTACAATTCTGGATGGCCTGAAACTCAGTACATAGCTCAGGCTAGCCTCAAGCCCACAGAGACCCTCCTCCCTCTGCCTTCCAGGTGCCACCACACTTAGCTAAGACTAGAAAGAAAATTGAGCAGTAAAATTCTTGGGCATCTTTTTTTTCAAGGTTTATTTATTTATTTTATGCATATGAGTACACCACCATTGCTCTCTTCAGACACACCAGAAGAGGGCATCAGATCTCATTAAGGATGGTTGTGCCATTATGTTTGGTTGGTGAGAATTGAACTCAGGACCTCTGGAAGAGCAGTTGGTGCTCTTTTTTTTTGTTGTTGTTGTTGGTTTTTTCGAGACAGGGTTTCTCTGTATAGCTCTGGCTGTCCTGGAACTCACTTTGTAGACCAGGCTGGCCTCGAACTCAGAAATCCACCTGTCTCTGCCTCCTGAGTGCTGGGATTAAAGGCGTGTGCCACCACACCTGGCTTTACACATTTCTTATTTTTGTGTTATTATTATGTTTTTCTTCCAGGCCTTATACATGCTAGGCAAGGGCTCTACCCATAGCTTACACTTCAGCCTCTTCTTGTTTATACTCGAAGTTTTAGAAGAGGAAGTGTTGCCAGCTTTAGTAAATAAAAAGCAAGACAGCAGTTTAATTTGCATTTTATATAAACAGTAGGTGAATCTTTAGCAGGCCCATGGCCCTTATTATTTATCTAAAACTCCAGTTTCCCTGGGTATCCTCCACCCTGTGTGCTCCTCCTTCCCAGGGGCAATGGGGTGGGGCCTGATGCCCAAGGCCCAGCCAACTGACCCTGGGGAGACAGAGCCTGGAGTTTCAGCCCTCAGCCCTCTGGTCACTTGGCTGTGTGCTTGCCTTGCTGATGCTACCTCCCCCTGCTTCCCATCGGGGCCCCC
This sequence comes from Mus pahari, assembly GCF_900095145.1. Lineage (NCBI taxonomy): Eukaryota > Metazoa > Chordata > Mammalia > Rodentia > Muridae > Mus > Mus pahari. The sequence goes on from NC_034609.1 coordinate 32,995,449, forward strand.
AAACTGCCACAGAGAAGCCTGTCCCCAGCTAGGGTGGTCCTGAGGAGAGACCTAGCGAGCTCACGGCTTCTGCTCTTCCTGCAGGTGAAGGTAACCATCCTGGCTGACAATGTCCCCAGCGCTGCATCCCACTACCTCATCCAGGTCTACACTGGCTATCGGAGGAGGGCTGCCACAACAGCCAAGGTTAGCAGAGCCGGAGCTCATCACCATGTGTCTTCTGCATACTCTAACTTGACCATATCTTGGTGTCCAATAATGCTTTAAAAGGAATCCCGAGGATCGGTATTGCCTAGGCTTACTGTGTAATATGAGGAACCCTCTGGATTTGCCTAATATCTAATGCATGCTTCCTTCTGCTTAAGGAAAACCCAAAGGCACAGTGTTACAGTGCCTCATGTTCCGTCTTTCCTCATTGCCTCTTAGGTCATTATCACTCTCTATGGCTCAGAGGGGCACAGCGAGCCCCACCACCTTTGTGACCCAGAGAAGACAGTTTTTGAGCGTGGAGCACTGGATGTTTTCCTTCTTTCCACTGGATCCTGGCTGGGGGACCTGCATGGCCTTCGGTTGTGGCATGACAATTCCGGCGACAGTCCTTCTTGGTAAGAACCGTCCCGTGCTGGCTCATTTATCCTTTTTTTTAAAAAATACATTTATTTATGTTGTATGCTCACGCTACCCACACATGTATGGAGGTTAAAGGACAACGTGAGAGTGAATTCTCCCCTTCCACCATATTGGCTGTGCAGCCATCCGGGCTTTGTGGAGCTATCTACAGAGCATTCAACCCAATTCCCCAGGACCCTCGGATTTTCAGAATGGTAAGTTAGCATTTGCTGCCACTTCTGGTCAACCAGCAGCACCAATGCTGAGCCTTGGCTTTTCCTCTCTGCTATGAAAATACAAGCTGGCTTCTTCAATATAGCAATACACTGAATACCAGTTGAGCGCCACCTCCTTCATCCAGGGGCTTAGCTGGGTCTTCTGATTCCTCTTCTGCATCTTCTACGTTAGCCCTGGCCCTTGACTTTGCACTGCCGTGGTCAGGAACAGCTTCTTGCTGTAACGGCAATGCCAGTCCACCAGCCTCGGGCCCCTCCTGCTGCTGCAGGGCCTTGGGAAGCATCCAGAGAACTGAAGAGAGTTACAGTGTTGCTTCACTCCCCTTTTGGGAACTTTGTAACTTGTCTGATGTGACCCAGAACTCTAAAACGTTCTCTGTTGTTGTGAAACTGGTTCTGCTTTCTCTTCTAGGTGCCCTTTAGGGTAGTGATTTTCATTTCCTTCCAGACCTTTTCCCTTTGTGCTCTCCAGTTGGCTTCATTTTGACTCATGATTACCAGTGCTCAGCCTGTCTCAGCCTTCAGTGCCCTCCCCCCTGAGCCTAGTCATTCCTGGTTCTTGATTTAAAGAAAGAGGCCATAAGATTCTCACTTGAACATCTAGAAGTCATCATGGAGTTACTAATTGACCTGATTGTTGTGCCTCAAAGAATAAAGAGACCCAAAGAGGTGGAAAGATCTGTGAGAGGGGCGAGTCGGTGGAATGGTCAGAATGCACCCAATAGTGACTAGCTAAGCGTGCCATCCTATACATGGGCTGTGGTTTATGGCACCCTAAAACAGTTACAGACATAGCATCAGAAGGCCCTAGTCACTGTGTTCTTCATCATGCCTCTGAACAGGGCCAAGAGCTCTGTGCACCATTCAGTTGCTCTTCTATATTTTAGACATAGTTAAAAAGCTATGGCACTGTAGCTGAGGGGCTGGGGAGGTGGCTCTGTGGCTAAAGGACTTGCCATGCAAGTGCAACGGCCTGAGTTTGAATATCCTGAGCCCACATACAGTCATGTGTGGTAACATGCATTTGCTTTCCCTGAACTCCACTAGCGCAAAGGGATGAGAATTCCCAATGGATGCAGTTACGTTCAAGGGACCCTGTCTCAAAGAAGGAGAGCACTGACAGCCAAGGCTCCTTTCTGATCTCCATATGCACACTGTAGCATGCACGCACACCATTACACACACACACACACACACACACACACACACACACACACACATTTTAAAAAACCAAAAACATATATAGTTGGGAAGAGGATTGAGTCAAAAATTCCAGCACTTGGGAGGCAGAGGCAGGCAGATTTCTGAGTTTGAGGCCAGCCTGGTCTACAAAGTGAGTTCCAGGACAGCCAGGGCTGCACAGAGAAACCCTGTCTCGAAAAACCAAACACATCTGAGCGTCTATAGTTCTGATATAGCTGCAGACACAGATGGGAGGTGAGACGTCATCAGTATACATGTTGATTACCAATGGTGAAAAATGGAGGCACGTGAGATACTTTAAGAAGTAAAGGGTCATTATCACACGCGGAACAAAGAAAACTTAAAGGTACGTGTGCGAGAGCGCACGTCCAAATTCTTCTCGGGGAGTAGTTTGCAGTCCGCACCTTGGACAGGAACCTCCTGAGTGTAGGAGGTGGGCCTGGCTCATCTGACTCATTCTTGCTTTGCAAAGCATCCATTTCTAACTTATGTGCTCAATGTAAGTGCCAGGCGACTTCTCACACAGCAAGCAGTCCCTGCGCCCCTTCCTAACACGGGGATCTTTATCTGACTGCAGGTATGTAAGCCAGGTGATCGTCAGTGACGTGACCGCGAGGAAGAAATGGCATTTCCAGTGCGATTGTTGGCTGGCTGTGGACTTGGGCAACTGTGAGCGTGACAGGGTGTTCACACCAGCCTCCAGAAGCGAGCTCTCTTCCTTCAGGTATAATTGAGACGTCACCGGCAGTGCAAACTTCTGTCGTACGCACACACAGCATTGTACACAGAGAACATACACCCATTTAAAAAGGATATAGTTGTGAAGAGTATGGAGTCTAAGATCTGAGGACTAGCTCTCAGCTACCTCCTCCTCCTCCTCCTCCTCCTCCTCCTCCTCCTCCTCCTCCTCCTCGTCTTCCCATCAATCTTTTGATTCACAGTGTTGAATTATTCTTGGCATTTCCTTCCTCGGACCAGAATGAGTGGCTGTAGGAAGCCAAGCATGGGAGCTTACATAAAGTGGCTAAAGGTGGGGGGGGGGGGAGAAATCCCCATAACCTTTTCTCCGGAGTGTTCCCTTTCTCCCCGCTGAGGCAGGAGCAAACCTTCTGTTCCTTCTGAGGAGCCCCTCCCATTCTGTTGCTACAGAAGAAATCACTGCTCCAAGAAGCATGCTGGTTTTGCCATCATTTTGAGAGTCAGAAGTTAAGGGAAGGCCATGCCTGGGTAGTTGGGTTCCTTCAGGTTGGCTGGGTCTGTAGCCACCTGTGACTCCGGGCTGGCAGTGTGGTTAGCAGGTGGGACTGGCTGTCAGACACACAGCACCTGCCCATGATCACCTCGGCATGGCAGCCTCGGGGTAGCTGGGTGACCAGTTTTTCCTAGACTGGCATTTTAAGAGAACTAAGTAGCTCCCTTGCTCTTGGTGAGCCACCTCCGGAGACCAGATTCCCAGCAGAGAGACTGAGTCTCCCATTTCATAGGAGAAGGAAAATGGAAATCTGAAACTGTATTCAAGTTCTTCCAGGAACATAAAGTTACACTTTGTCTGCCCCAGCAAAGGCTGTGTGGCTTGACATTGCCTGTGTCCTTAGTTGTATTCAGTCACGTCGGGTGTGTGCTAGCCAGTTATGCAGGGTCCCTCTGGGTTACTTTGGCCCACACTGAAACCCATAAACAACAGTACAACAAACTGGGTAAGATCAACTTAACGGGCTTTGAATAGTTGCAGTTCATAACCTGGAATAAGCTTCCCATGACTGCAAAGTCAGGTGTCATTAGAATAGGGGGAGGAAGAAAGGAACGGCATGGAATTAGGTGACCAGTAAGATTTGTCACCGTGCAGGGACAGTCTTGTAGCTGCCCCCTAGGCATCTAGAAGTAGAATTTCCGAGTTGATTGATATGGATGTTGTGGAAACAAAAGATAAGTAGGTTGCCCAGGCTCTCTAGCGAGCTTCTCACATCGCTCATTTTAAGTTTCAGCTTTCACTTCTACATTTTAATTGTAATTTCTATTATCTCAGTCTCCTATTCAGTAAAGCTAAGACTCCAATTACTTTTTGGTTCTGGGAACACAGTCTCCATCAACTCTTTGATTTAAAGTAGCCAATTAAAAGTCTTTGCCTGAAAGCCAAGTGTGGTGATGCACACCTGTAATCCCAGCACTCAGAGGCTGGAACATGGGGATTGTGAGTTCAAGGCCAGGCTGGGCTACCAGTCTATGTCTAGTAAGTACAATGTCTTAGCCTCTTCACAGGGAATCCATTTACTGTCTTTTCCCTTTATGTTATCAGCTGTGTGCACACAGTTAGTTTAGTGCCCAGCTGAAGATGAAACAGAGTCGCCGAAATTCCCAGAACCAGCCAGCCTCCCAGTCCATGTAGAAAAGCCGTGTAGAAGGTCCATGTAGAAGGGCCGTGTAGAAGGGCCATTGGTAATTATGCCTGAGCCTTCCCTTCCTACTTGCTAAGAGTTTAAAGGTCATACAGGAGTGAAAGGATTCTCTGAGGGGTTTCCTGAACACACCACACACGCACACACAGAGACAGACAGACAGAGACAGAGAGACAGTGAGAGACAGAGAGGGAGGGAGGGAGGGAAGAAGGGCACCTTACGTATCCAAGTAGCTTCTAGATTCAAGAAATGTTATCAGAGCTTTTCAACCCCTCTAGAATCTCCTGGCTTTTATGGTTCACACATTGTTTGAGAGCTGGTAGATTAAACCACCTCTGAATATTTCTGACCACGCCCAACTGAAAATATTCTTTGGACTGAGTGACTCCCTGTCGTGTCTGATAAATAATCGTTCTGGAAATGGGGCTTATTCTTTCTGGCCTAAATTTTACCATATTTATTTTAACTGTGGTTCACTTTTTTTTTTAAATCCTATGTGGCATTCAGAATGTCCTTGTAATGCACACAATCATATTTGAATTCTGACAAACTCTCTCATTTGTAAACTCTGAAGATGCAGCTGCTGTCCTATTTTCTGGCTGTGTTGAGGGTTCTCAGCCTTGCTCCCTATTGGTAAGCAGTGTTCATACATTTGTTCTTCTGATCTCTGTGGCTTACCTGGGTGAATGCGCTCTCTCGCGCGCTCTCAATCTCTCTCTCTCTCTCTCTCTCTCTCTCTGCCCTCCATCTGTCTCTTTGTCTCTCTGTCTCTGTCTCTCCCCATTGTGATGTGTGTGTGCATGTGCACATGCATGCTTTGGAGGCCAGAGGTCATTACTCACCTTGGTTTTTTGAGACGAGCCCATCTTTACCCTGGAGCTTACCAAGTAATCTAGGCTGGCTGATCATTAAACCCCAGGGTGACACACACACACACACACACACACACACACACACACATACACACACCATGTGTCTTTTTTTTTTTTTAAATATGGCTTCTGGAAACCAAACTCAGGTCCTGGTCCTTGCAAAGCAAGCTCCTTACCAACCGTCTCCTCTGCCTGGTGGATTTCCCTTCACTAATGTTCTTTTCAGCCATATTAGTATGCAGTAGTCTTTTTTGTTTCTTGACCGTATTTTTCAGGGTCTGTATATCAATGAGAGTATTAACATAATAATACCATGTAATAATACCATATAATAAATAATACCATGTAATAATACCTTGGATGAGGCTGAAGTTTCCAAGCCTAAACCCCTACAAACACATACAATATCTCACAAAAGAGATTGAATTGGTTTTGTTTCTGTGTTTTCTCATAATTTATATTCCTTCCAGTGGCTCTCTGGTGTTTTGAGAGGGTTGTTGATTTTTATTTGGGGTGGGGTTTAGGACAGGGTCTCACCATCTATCCCTGACTGGCCTGGAACTCAGAGACTCGCCTATATCGGCTTCCCAAATACTGGGTTTAAAGGCCTGGGACACCACCCCCTGGCCTGCTTCTGTTGTTGTGAAGCCTAATCAGGTCTTCTAAGTTCCCCCATTCGATACACTTCTTACAGCTCCTCCACATTTGGAACACAGGGGATAATCAAAATGTGAATTTCCTAAAGAATTTTTTTAAATATTTATTTATTATATGTAAGTACACTGTTGCTGTCTTCAGACACTCCAGAAGAGGGTGGCAGATTTCATTACAGATGGTTGTGAGCCACCATGTGGTTGCTGGGATTTGAACTCAGGACCTTTGGAAGAGCAGTCAGTGCTCTTAACCACTGAGCCATCTCTCCAGCCCTCCTAAAGAATTTTTAATAGAAGTCCACTTTTGAAGAAAAGTAATGCAATACCAAAACAATGTTTATTATTATTACTTATTAAGTTCTTCATTTACTTTACATTCCAATGGTAGCTTCCCCTCCCTCTTCTCCTCCCAGCCCCTCCCTCTCACCATCCCCCCATCCAACCCCCCTCTCTTTCTCCTCAGAAAAGGGGAGGCCTCCAATGGCTATCAGCTGGCTTTGGCATATCATGCTACAGTAAGACTAGGCACTTCTTCTCCTAGTGAGGCTAGGCAAGGCTCTCAAGTTACAGAAAAGGGATCCAAAGGCAGGCAACAAAGTCAGAGATAAGCCCTGCCCCCCCCCCCCCGTTAGGAGTCCCACATGAAGATCAGGTTACACAGAGGTGAAGACCCAGCTGTACAACTGTTACATATATGCAGAGGGCCTAGGTCAGTCCTATGCATGCCCTCTGGTTGGCAGTTCAGTCTCTGTGAACCTGTATGAGCCCAGTTAGTTGGTTCTGTAGATTTTCTTGTGATGTTCTTGACCCCTCTGGCTCCTTCAGTCCTTCTTCCCCTCTAGATGCGGAGACACACAGCCAAACGATGTTTGTTTTAAATCTCATATGATATAAAGAGCTCATTCAGGGCTGGAGAGATGGCTCAGCAATTTAGAGCATTTGTAGCTATTGCGAAGGAACCAGGTTCAATCTGTGGCATGCTCCTGTGGCTCACAGCCATCTGTAACTCAAGTTCCACGAGATCCAATGTCCTTTTATGGCTTTCATAGGCACCAGACATGCATGTGGTACACAGACATATATGCAAGCAAAACACTCATACATACAAAATCAAATAAGCAAAGCTTTAAAATCATTTTAATCTATTGTAATACGTATTATCTGAGAGCTTGATCAGAAAGGTGTTAAGTGGAGGTTGAGAAGTTGCTCTGCAATCCCCTTCAGCTCCTTCAGTCCTTCCCCTAGCTCTTCCATTGGGGTCCCAGGGCTCAGTCTAATGGTTGACTATAAGTATCTGCATTTGTATTGGTCAGATGCAGAAGAACAGTATCAACTAACTGGACCACCCAGAGCTCCCAGGGACTAAACCACCAACCAAAGATTATACATGGAGGGACCCAGCACTCCAGATACATATGTAGCAGATGATAGCCTTATCTGACATTAATGAGAGGGGAGGGAGGCTTGATGCCCCATCACAGGGGGGTGCTAGAGGGGAGAGGTAGGAGTGGGTAAAATGGGTGAAAGCTCACCCTCATAGAGGCTAAGGGGAGGGGAGAGAGGGAGGATGGAATGGGGGGGGTTGGTGCAGGGGTAACCAGGACAAGAGATATCATTTGAAATGTAAACAAATAAAATGATTAATTAAAAGAAAAGAAACATGGCTCTGCATCTTGTTGCTGGACAAACCATGCCCCAGTCTAGGTCGTTTCAAAGTGAAAGCTCAGGATAGCTCGGTATGGAAGGGCACTTGAACTCATGAGTTCAGTCCCTGGAATCCATGCAGCACAAGGAGAGGATTGACTCCTATAAGCCGTCCTCTGACCTCCCCACACTCGATACGGCACACGTGTCTCACACACACATGCAAAATAAATCGACAGGTGATCTGTCTTCCCTCATTTGATTTCTCATTTCAGACACCTGTTCTCCTCCACGATCGTAGAAAAGTTCACCCAGGATTATCTGTGGCTCTCAGTTGCCACTCGACATCCCTGGAACCAGTTTACAAGAGTCCAGCGGCTGTCCTGCTGCATGGCACTACTGCTCTGTGACATGGTCATCAATGTTATGTTCTGGAAGATGGGTGGCACCACTGCCAAGAGGGGCACCGAACAAGGTACGCACGAGCCCTGGCGTGTGCTGTCCTCAGTGGGTGGTGGATGCTCCGCCTGTGTTTCCATCCTTACTTCAAGGCTCAGAAACCGAGTCACGGTGTGCCTTCATCTCCCCTCCATCTTAGACGTCAGCACCCTCTCTGGGTTCTCTCGTTGATAAAACAGTCTTAGGGACCTACCAGGATCTTCACTGCCATGGAATTCTTTCTGACCCCGATAAACTCCCCCCTAAGTAGTTCTAACCCAGGCCGGTGGACGTGAATGCCACGGCTTTCCTTCAGTAGGTCCACTTGCTGTGACTTTGTCAGAGCTGCTCATCAGCATCCAGACCACCATCATCCTCTTCCCCGTCCACCTCATCTTTGGGCGGCTCTTCCAGTTGATTCACCCACCAGAAGCTCTGCCCCAGCTTCCTCTCATCCAGGCTGCCTGGCCCTCCACTCTTGTTTGTGAGTCCCCATCTCTTACACAGGTGGTCAAGGTAAGCTTGGTATCAAGTGTTTTTTAATACGTAAAGTACCCCCCCCTTCTGTGCTGTGGGAAAGAATCATGGGAGATTCCTTGGGAGGCTCACAGCATCTTGGTCCCTTTGATGTCTTTCCCCTAACTCCTGTCCACTGAGATGTGATCAGTCTTAGCTTTCTACCAAGGTTAGGAACTGTTCTAGAGACTGAGTGGGGTGGCGTGTACCACTCCAGAGGCGTTTTAGTTTTTGATGTCTGAGCAAATTTTCCCTCTTATTCAGTGTCTCTCGTGGAAATGGTTTTGAAGAGGCATCGTGGGGTAACTCTTTTCTGAAAAAAAAAAATGAAGCATTGAGTTTCTTTACACTAAGCATGTGCCACTGACTAAAAGAAGCAGGCTCACCATCTGTAATTGTGCCCAGGGCTGAGCTAATGCAAGACAGACTGAATTCTCTCAACTCCATTCCATACCCAGGAATTAAAGGAAACTGTGGGATTCCTGCTCAGGAGAAATACACAGCTGCTCTCGGAGTGTGAACAGTCTTCGTGGAGTTCTTGTGACATTAACAAGCTGGCGGAGCTTTTATCCCGCCTCATTTACTCTCACTTAGAAGGTGAAGGCTGTCACCAGCAGACAGAATCCCACTGGGAAGATGGTAAAGTTCGGCCATTTCAGTCACTCCCGTAGCTTCACCTCCACTCCCGCACTAGCCTGAGGCAGTTCATGCTTAGCTGATTGCATTAACCTTCAACCTTGAGCTGGTAACTTCAGCATCTTAAGACCTGCACAACCTGGTGATAAAGCTTAGAGCACTAGTTGTAGAAAACGTAAAAGTAGTCAGACCCCCACATCCCATCAGCTGAAGCCTGTCTTGTCATTTCCTTCCCTCGAGTGGAGACGTGGCAGGACTTGTGGATCGAATGCAGCTTGGGCACTTGCTAGTCTAGGCTGCATGTGCTGCAGCTCTGGTGGGAAAACTCAGTAAGGTTTTAAAAGTCTCGGGGTCCAAGTTTAGAACAGTACAACAGTGATGTGCGAATGCACCTTCAGAAGGGAACAGTGCCGCGGGTGTGGGAGCTCGTCTCCGTGGGTACTGGGGAACGTTAACCTTCCTGTCACCTAATAACCTCTTCTTCTCCATCACCCATCGCTACTTATTGAAATCTCCCATTTGTGAACACACCGACCTGAAATAAACCCACAGCGGTGTCTGAAAACCATTACCATTTCTGCCGCTACCTTCTCCAACTTCTGCGGGGACTGAAAGCGCATTTAGATGCTCTTGGTGCTACCCAGGATCACCAGCCTTGTGACTTCTCAAAAGCAGTGGGCCAACTTCAAACCCTCCAGGAACTCCTGGAGACACAGACTCTCCCCAGGGGGCCAGGGCCAGGCAGGTAAGCACTGTGGGCTCCTGTTGCTACCTGTCAACTCCCAGAGCCTCTCCCGGCCTCAGCAGGAGATAATTTCTTCAACTTCTGTTCTCAAGGCATTCAACCAGTTTCCCCATCCTCAGCCCAGAAGAGGGGAAGAAGCCCATGTCATTTTGCCTGTTCAGATGGTTGAAGTACAGCTGCTGGCTCTTTCTTGGTGTCATCAGCCTGGCCTCCGCCTTTTTTATAATGCTCTATAGCTTGGAGTTGGACAAAGACCAAGCCACCAGCTGGGTTATTTCAATGATGCTGTCGGTACTACAAGACATCTTTATCAGCCAGCCCATAAAGGTATGTGACGATGGGACCAGTCATTACAGATGGAGGAAGCCTGAGGACCCGAGGCCACATGTTTTGACAATTAGCAAATAAATCAACAGGCAGAGTAATGTTTGTTAGAGATACATGTGAAGGAAGGGCAGACAATAATCTAGCAGCTCATAGATTAGCATACATATGGCAGAAAAAGCTGAAGATAGGGATTTAAAAAAAAAAACTCAAACACTGGCCGGTGAGGTAGCTGGGCAGGTCAGGGCACTTGCTATCTGACCCATCAAGTCTACTTCAGTTTAATCCACCAACCCACATGAAAGTAGGAAACAGGGCGGAGAGATGGCTCAGCGGTTAAGAGCACTGACTACTCTTCAAGAGGTTCTGAGTTCAATTCCCAGCAACCACATGGTAATGGGATCAGATGCCCTCTTCTGGTGTGTCTGAAGACAGCTACAGTGTACTCATATACATAAGATAAATAAAGCTTTTTAAAAATCTTTTGAAAGAAAGAAGGAAAGAAAGAAAGAGAAAGGAAGGAAGGAAGGAAGAAAGAAAGAAAGAGAGAAAGAAAGAAAGAGAGAAAGAAAGAAAGAGAAAGAAAGAGAAAGAAAGAAAGAGAAATAAAGAAAGAAAAAGAAAGAAAGAAAAAGAAAGAAAAAGAAAGAAAGAAAGGAAGGAAGGAAGAAAGGAAGGAAGGAAGGAAGGAAACAACTCCACGGAGTTGTCCTCCGATTTCTACAACACACACCCAACACCCAACACACACACAAACACTCCCTCTCCTTCTCCCTCTCCCTCTCTCTCACACACATGCAATGGTAATAATACTACTCATAATAACTAAAATAGTGACAATAACTTTTTGAAAAAAAACATTGAGACACTTTTTTTAAGGGTCAAAAATAGAGCTAGAAAGATGGCTCAGAAGTTAAGAGCACTTGTTGGTCTTGCAAAGACCCCACGTTCGAGCCCCAGCCCCCACGGGCTGAGTCACAGACATGCTTAATTCCAGTTCCAGAGGATGTGATACTTTCTTCCTGACCTCTTCAGGTAGCAGACATGCAAGTGGTGTAGGCAAAACACTCATACACATAAAATAAAACAAGTAAGTCCTTGAAAAAAGTTAAGGACAATGGAGACTTTTAAATGTTTAATTAAGGAAAAGTCAAAACACACCAAAGTATAGAAAAATAGTGTAATAAATTCTCAAGTTCTGCTACCCAGCATCAAAAATCCCCAATGATGGCCAATATTTTATCTGTTTTGAAAAAAATCCAAAGTTCATATGAACCTTGTCTGGATATCTCTAAAATTTGTCTGTGTGTCTCTAAAAATTAAACTTTTCAAATATAAAATCATTACAAAACCTAAA
>NC_034609.1:33007258-33013244 GCF_900095145.1 Mus pahari
CCCCCCCTCTTTCTCTTCCTTCCTTTCTTTCTTTCTTTTTAAGTGTGACTTATTTATTTTATACATATAAGCACACTGTAGCTGTCTTCATGCACACCAGAAGAGGGCATCCGATCCCATTACAGATGGTCGTGAGCCACCATGTGGTTACTGGAAATTGAACTCAGGACCTCTGGAAGAGCAGTCAGTGCTCTTAACCACCGAGCCTTCTCTCTAGCCCCAACAGTTTCTTTTTGTTTGTTTGTTTTTGTTTTTCGAGACAGGGTTTCTCCGTGTAGCCTGGCTGTCCTGGAAATCACTGTGTAGACCAGGCTGGCCTCGAACTCAAAAATCCACCTGCCTCTGCCTCCCGAGTGCTGGGATTAAAGGCGTGCGCCACCACGCCCGGCGCCCCAACAGTTTCTTAAGATGGAAAACCCATACAAGGACCTAGTCAGGTCACTCAGCTGCAAAGGAACTGAGTTTGATCCCCTGGACCCTACGGACCCTATGTGGTAGGAGAGAAGTCACCCCGATTGCCACATGGGTGCTGTGACCACAAGCTAACGTAGATGTGTAAATAAATGTTTAGTCCCCACTCCCGCCTGCATGTACAACGTCATCTTCTGGGCCCCACAACACCTGCTCATGGAGTTCCCCTGACCCTTGTTCCCAGGTGATCTTCCTGACATTGCTGTTCTCCTTGATGGCGAACCACATGCCGTGGCTCAACAAAGACAAGGAACAACACACCCGGAGAATCCTAGCACTTTGGGGTAATGCAAGTAGTTCCAGCCACTGTTCAATTGTACAAAGAGCAGAGTAAGAGTTCACGCCACCTCTGCGATCCGACATGCCCAGTCAGAGACCAGGTCACTTGGGCGACTTCTCTTCCTCCTTTGCCCAAGAAGAGCCCAGTGTCCCAATCATCCGTTCCTCTGGAAGCCAGTGCATCCTCTCAGTGCTTCTGTGCTTCGCTCCATCTGTCCTCCCTCCTGAGCCCCAGATGGTCCTTGAACCGCCTGTCATCTCTGGGTCTGAGCTGTCTGCCTGCCCCACAAGCTCACACTTTCATATATTCTCATTCCTGTCAAGTGGCATTGCCCCAATGATCTGCTCATGTTAGCGTGATCCTAAGTGCCCTTATTCCCTACATCCAGTCACCAAGCCTGAGGGTGACAGACTCAAAATTGCTCAGAGCACATGGAGGGATGTTGTAAACATAACATTTAGCCAAAAGGTGCAGGGTGCAAAAATGTTAGCATAGTGTCAGCATGTATTGGCTCCAAGACATATGCGTGTCCCTTATAAATTTACATGTAAGATCTGAAGAGATGAATGGGAATAATCTCTAAAGCTCAGGAAAGCGTTGCCTCTTTGAGGGAAGGAGGGGGTAACAAGATGGAGTCTGTGACAGACATGAAGCTACCAATCACTTCTTTAAACTGAGCAGTGGGCGTGCTAACGGCTAAGCACCCCAGTCCTAGAGGTTTTTTACAATTAACAGTCTCACTTGAAAGTGTCTTTCCTGTCTTAATTTCTTGTGCATTTGAACTAGTCTTTTTGTGTGATGTGAAGTGACTTTTTCAAAGTTCTTGTCCCTACCCATCTGAAGTTCTATGACCTGCCCTTCAAGACAAAGGTAGCGTGGGGGGTAGAGTTAAGGACGAGAGTGGTGCTTGCTGGCACACGAAAGCCCTTAAGCTGTGGTTCCCAGCCCTGCAGAGAAAAGCCAAATTCCAATGGCTCTTCAAGGCATCTCCAGCCTCCCTTGGGGAAGCTTTGTTTATTCTCCAGTGATCGCATGGCACTGTACAAGCATGCAGGTGATTTCTCTCATTTCCCCCACCCCCCCCCTCTCTTTCCCTACCCCACCTCTCGCCTTCCCTTTCACTCTCAATCTCTACATTCGTCTATTCAGTATAGTCTTTAGGCCAAACAATTGTCACCCCCTGGATTCTTCAGAAATGTTCTGTGTTGGACCTTATGCCAGAATCTACATTCAATAGACGCCCTCTACTTATATTTTTGATTGTGAGCCTAGCCTTTAATGGCTGAGCCATCTCTCCAGCCCAGAAGCCCTCTACGTGGGTTAGACTTGAGAACAATATTCCCAACGGTATTCCACTGAGTAGAATCCCTGATATCTAGTCTAAGATAGACATATACGGCAAGTTAGTTTATGTCTATTGAATCTAATTCTTTACATGAAAAGGCTTGGGACATACTGAGTGGCAGAGCACTTGTCCGGTGTGCCCGAGACACTGCCTTGGATTCTCAGCACTGAAAGAATCCCTATCGATAGGTTGTGCTGGTGCATGTCTGTCATCTCAGCATCTGGAAGTCTGAGGCAGAGATCATAAACGTGAGGCCAGCCTGGGCTATATTTCTGACAACAGAGACTGGACTGGCTGGTTTTGTGTGACAGGTTGGTACAAGCTGGAGTCATCACAGAGAAAGGATCCACAGCTGAGGAAATGCCTGCATGAGATCCAGCTGTAAGGCAGTTTCTCAATTAGTGATCAATGTGGGGAGGGCCCAGTGCACTGTGGGTGGTGCCATCCCAGGCTGTTGGCCCTGGGTTCTATAAGAAAGCAGGCTGAGCAAGCCAGGTGAAGCAAGCCAGCAGGCAGCACTCCATGGTCTCTGCATCAGCTCCTTCCTCCACATTCCTGCCCTGTGTGAGTTCCTGTCCTGACTTCCTTTGGTGATGAACAGCAATGTGGTAGTAGATGCAGAATTAACCCTTTCCTCCCCAACTGGCTCTTTGGTCATGATGTTTCACTGCAGTGATAGACACCCTAAGACAAGTTGGAACCAGTGTAGTGTGGTATGGCTGTGACAGTCCTGACCATGTTTTGAGGCTTGTGGAAGGATTTTGGAACTTTGGTCTAGAAAAACCATTGGGTTTTGAGACTTCAGTGTGCTGTTCTGTGGAAGCTTGAAAGATAAGGGTGTTGAGAGCTGTGTAGAAGATGGAGGCCTGGATTGTGAGATTTCAGAGGGAAGATTAAAGACTCTCTCAGACCGGTTTGCTATTTTGATGTAAGATTCCGTGGTTCTGATGAGCTGGGGCTGAAGAGTCAGCTGTGATTAGCAAGATACCAGAACTACTGAAGTAAAACATTTACATTACTGGGGCAATTGATGATGGTTAGTTGGAGCTAAGAAATTAGCAGTGATTAAGAAGAGACCAGCATCACTGAGGTAAAATCTGGGAAATGTTTTTAAAGAACACAGAGAAGCTGTGTTCCAGGACTGCCTGAGGTTGTATCTCGTGTTGGCAGTCTGTTTTGCTAGTGCAAGAGTCACCCAGGTGGTACTGGTTTTAAAGACATGAAGGGTCATAGAGAGCAGCTGAGGCTTGGCACTGTGAGATGCCAGGAGAGGCCATTGGTGACAGTGCAGCCTCAGTGGCAGTTGAAGGTCCAGGACTGAAGTGATCATGCAAAGAAGTTGAGGCTTGGCACCATGAAGGGAGTCTAGGAGAGGCTATTGGTGAAGTGCAGCCCAGTTGCAGCAGAAGACCCCAGAATTTTGGAGATGCCAGTACCATGGGATGACCACTGAGAACAGCAGATTCAGCAGCAGCACCAGCAGCAGCACCAGCAGCAGTGGGGTGAAGCTTGCCTGAGCCTAGAAGGCGAGCTGTGTGCTGCAGAGGGCAGAGCTGGAGAAGTGACTCGAGCTCTTTGGAGGAGCCCAGAACATAAGTGGATCTCAGGCATTAGACAGTTGAAATTTGGTTTTTTTTTGATTTGATTGTGACTGTGCCCTGAAGTAAAGGGCTCCTTTTCTCTCTTGAAGTGAGAAAGTATTTTACTGGAGCCCACAATTAAGAGACTTTGAATTTTAAAAGCCTTTGGACTTGAAAAGAAATTGGGTATTTTAAAGGGACCAGAATTTTTTTTTTTTTACATTTTTTATTAATTATTTACTTTACATCCCGCTGGTATCGTCCCCTCCCTCCTCTCCTCCCAGCCCCTCCCACCTCATCTCCTCTATCCCCCAGCTCCACTCCTCCCCTGCTTCTCCTTAGAAAAGGGAAACCTTCTCATGGATATCAAGCAGCCTTGGCCTATCAAGTTGAAGACGAGGTGCATCTTCTACTGAGGCTGAACAAGGGAGCCCAGTTAGGAGGAAGGGATCCAAGGTAGGGAATGTGGTCAGAGATAGACCCTGCTCCTGCTTTAGGAGTCTTACATGAAGACCCAGCTGCACAACTGCTAAATGTGGGCAGAGAGCCTAGGAGGGGCCAAAATTTTAATGCATTTGAATTTGTAAAGACTGTGGGTCTTTTAAAGTTGTTTATGGTTCTAATGTGAGATCTTAGGGATAAGTAAGAAAGGAGAGGCTGTGGCTTAATCATAACGTGTTTGTGTGTCAAGTTGACAAGGGGTCGGTTGTACTGGCTGGTTTTGTGTGTCAGCTAGACACAAGCTAGTCATCCGGAAGAAAGGAGCCTCCGTTGAGGAAATGCCTCCATGAGACACAGCTGTAAGGAAGGCATTTTCTCAATTAGTGATCAATGGGGGAGGGCCCAGCCCATGGTGGGTGGTGCCATTCCTGGGCCGGTGGTCCTGAGCTCTAAAAGAAGGCAGGCTTGAGCAAGGCATGCAGAGTAAGCCAGTAAGCAGCATCCCTCCGCGGCCTCTGCATCAGCTCCTGCCCTGCTTGAGTCCCTGTCCTGACATCCTCCAGTGATGGACCATGATCTGGAAGTGTAAGCCAAATTAACCCTTTCCTCCCCAGCTTGCTTTTCAGTCGTGGTGTTTTCTCACAGCAAGAGAGACCCTGAGTAAGACCGAGACATTGTCAGGAAAGAGGGACTGTGTGTCATGGCGCCGAGGCTCACGGGTGGTAAACAAGCACTCTGCTCCTGAGCCCCACTCCTCTACTCACCGTTCACTTCCCTAGAAGCTGATTTATATTATCTCTTACGAGTTTGGCTTCCAATGGGTTGGAATTTTTTGTTGGTGGTGTTCTGGTTTGTTGAGACAGGGTTTCTCTGTGTATCCCTGGCTGCCCTGAAACTCTCTTTTACAGACCAGGCTGGCCTCAAACTCACAGAAATCCGACTGCCTCTGCCTCCCAAGTTCTGCTATGAAAGGGAGGCACCACCACTCCATGGGTTGGCATTTTAAGAAGAAAAATCCAGGCCTTCTTCCATAGATATGCGCTGTTTAGAGAGCATCTTATCTGCTCCGGCATTCACCAGGAAACGCCTGCAGCAGATGCTCAACAGTGGGCCAGCATGTCATGAAATCTAACATTTATTCGGCCTGTATTTCCGTGTCTGACAGCGAAGTGTCCTTCGTCGGCACCTGGCTTGAGAGACAAGAACAATCCCATCTACACTGCCCCAGCAATGAACAACCTAGCCAAGCAGACAAAGAAGGCCTGGAAGAAGCAGTTCTTCAAGCTGACGGGTGGTACTCTGGGTATGGCGGGGTGGAGGCAGCAGGCACCTCTGCAGCACACTGTCTGGAGTGGCCGGGGAGGGTAGAATAGGACAGAAAACCGGGAAGGCCAGAAAGGTGTCTTTTAGAATGAAATTTGGAATTCCAGCAATTCAGGTGGTATGTGTGTGTGTGTGTGTGTGTGTGTGTGTGTGTGTGTGTGTGTGTGTATGTGTGTACGTACACATTGGGTTGAAGTATTTGAAATTGCCCATTTCGACTATTTTTTTGGTTGTTGGGTTTTTGGCTTTTTCAAGACAGTTTCATGTGTAGCCCAGGCTGTCCCAGAACTCATTCTGTAGACCAGGCTGGCCTCAAACTCGGAGATCTGCCTGGCTCCGCTTCCCAAGTGCTGGGATTTAAAGTGTGCACCACTACATCCCGGCTCCATTTTGACTGGTTTTGACCTGCAGAGGTGAATGAGCATGAGAGAAGTGAAAAGGGTTTATTTAAGCTGGGCGTGGTGGTACACGCCTTTAATCCCAGCACTCAGGAGGCAGAGGCAGGCAGATTTCTGAGTTCGAGGACAGCCTGGTCTACAAAGTGAG
>NC_034609.1:33013474-33020132 GCF_900095145.1 Mus pahari
TTTTTTTTTTTTTCTGTTGCAAACCAGTGCAAATCCTCTTCCTGAGCCTGCTGATGACTACCGTCTACTCTGCAAAGGACTCTAGTCGCTTTTTCCTCCATCAAGCTATCTGGAAGAGGTTTTCTCACCATTTCTCAGAAATCAAAACTGTAGAGGATTTCTACCCCTGGGCTAACCGCACCCTCCTTCCTAACCTATACGGGGATTACAGAGGTAAGGACAGTTCTGGGGCAGAAGGGAGGCAAGTTCGTCATCCTGAAACCCCTTCTATAACCCGTGGAAAACTAAAGGTCAGCCGGCTTCTCCATATGACCACAGCTCTGTGGACAACGCCAAGTCCCTGGACTCTATCCAAGAAGGTTCAGGTAGGGACTCGTGGTGACCCATGGGGTCTGATTCCCCTGGTCCAGGTTACAGAAATGAGCAATGGGTGGTCACTTACAGCCAAAGAATACCTGCAGGAACCCTGGGGCTCAGCCACACACCACACACAGGATCGAGCTCTAATAAAAAACGGTCTTTAAGTGACTGTGTATCCAGCTTTTCTGTGTGCTGGCCCAGGTTAGTCCCACAAACATACATTGAACATCTGCAGTCCTCAGGGCCTTTCCTAGAAGCTGGTTTTAAAAAAAAAATGCTCGTAATGGGGTTTGTGTCCTCAAAGAACCTCAGTGAGAGAGGGATTGCCCTGCTTTGCCCCGCAACAGGTACCAGTGGTTAGCACACTCTTTCCTTGGGCATGCGTGCTTCCCTGGGGCGCATGCTCACCGTTTTCTCCAGTCACCCAGCTTTGCCATGAAATAACTGTGTCGTGCTGAGAAGCTGAGCTCTGGGAATCAGTACTTCCTTCTGCCACAGGGTTGGTGGCTTCACAGCGAGATTCAGGCTATTGTCTATGTCCCTGGAGAGAACCTGAGGCCTATGTTCATCCTAGCCAGCACTTTTAGCTTCCCCAGAGTACACTTGGTATGTGAACACTCTTACAGAAGGTGACGCCTACTCCTTGCATGGTGACATTTTTTTTTAAAGTACAATTTTGGATAACAGTTTTTGAGAACATTCTATTTGTAATACATAACTTTGCACTGAATAAAATACTAACAAAATGACTAGAACCCGGGATGGCAAAAGTCGAGGCCATAGTAGGGCTAGTCTCCTCTTGGGCTCCTTGGCTGTAGTAGAGTACCACTGCGTAGAACAGACAGAGCCTGCTGGGACTCATGCCCACTTACCACCGTGTAATCCTGAGTAGACCGCTCAGCCTTCGCTGTCTGGTTTCCCCTATTCAGGGGGAAGCAGCCCTGGCCCTGAACTGCACGACAGATTTGAACGCTCAGAACAGAGCCTGGCACAGGGTACTGACAAAGTTAGTGCTGCCTGTCAACAGCAGGGAAGTGGAGCTTTGCTATTGAACTGCCAGCAGTTACCCAGATGGACAAACCAACAAATGCAACAGAGCTCAGGACGATGATAAGGCAGAAGCACACCACAGATGGAGTTTATAATCCTGGCACTCGGGACCTAGAGGCAGGAACCTGAATTTGAGGCCAGCCTGGGCTACTAGACAAGATCTTGTTTTAAGAAAGAGATATAGTGGAGTAGGCATAGGGTCAAAGCAGTTAAAATTGACACTAACAAGCGGGGCACGGTGGCACACACCTTCAATCCCCAAAAACAGAAGGTATGGGTAGGCGGATCTCTGAGTTTGAGGCCAGAATGGTTTGCAGAGTGAATTCCAGAACAGCCAGGGCTAGTCCAGTCTATTCCAGGCAGGCAGGCAGACAGGCAGGCAGGCAGAGAAACTCTGCCTCAAAAAAATCAACCGTGTATATGTGTGTGTGTGTGTGTGTGTGTGTGTGTGTGTGTGTGTGTGTACATGTGTGTATGTAGGTAACATGATTTACCTACTCTTTAAAAATCATTGTTTCAAAATCACTACAGCCCAATCTTGTCGTGCAACTCTTCTGCTCGAGCCATTGGATTGACCTTTGGGAAAGCAGTCATAACTAAACCTGCGAAGATGTTCAGGGTCTAGATCCATGGGGAGCCCACAGAGCTGCAGCTGTATAACACCCAGCTGACCTTTCGCGTTTCCCTGCACCGTGGTAGGGACGTCTGGAAAACAACTGAGTGACAGTAAATGATAGGAAGCTACAAGCAGTGTCATATCTGCCCTGCTTTACCTGGGAGTGTCCCTATCAGTATATATGAGGCCACCCTTACTCTGTTTTATCCACTTACTATGCAGAGGTCTGTTGTATAGATGTGCTATAACTCCTATGATCAGCTGAGGCTGTTAATACCTCGCACGCGAGCAAATGTTTCTGAAAAATTCCTTGGAAGAGATTTGCTAGGTCTGAGTATACACATTGTTTAACTTATTTTCTATTTCATGTGTGTATTTTTGCCTGCATGAACACATGTGTACTGTGTGTGTGCACACAGGAGTCTGTGGGTGTCAGAAGAGGGTGTTGGATCCTCTGAAACTGGAGTTACAAGTAGTTGTGAGCCACCATGTGGATGCTGGGAATTGAACCCAAGTCCTCGGCAAAAACAGCAACTACTCTTAACCACTGAACCATTTTTCTAGCCCCCATATACAGATTTTACACACACACACACATATGTATATATACATATATTCACACACATATATATATTCATATATATATATATATATATATATTCACATGTGTGCAAGTATCACTCAAGTTGGATGCTAGGAACCATCTGGAAGAGTCATAAATTCCCTTCATGGTTGGGCTGTCTCTCCAGCACTCCACATTTTTAATTTTCAAAAGATAATGCCAGGGCTGGAAAGATGGCTAAGTGGGTGAGGGCACTGACTCCTGTTCCAGAGGACCTGAGTTCAAATCCTAGCACCCACCCAGCTCACAGCTCTCTGTAACTCCAAGATCTGACACCTTCACACATATATACATGCACACAAAATATCAATGCATGTACAGTGGAAATAATTTTTTTTAAGATTTATTTAATTATTATATGTAAGTACACTGTAGCTGTCTTCAGACACTCTAGAAGAGAGTGTCAGATCTCGTTACGGGTGGTTGTGAGCCACCATGTGGTTGCTGGGATTTGAACTCCGGACCTTCGGAAGAGCAGTCGGGTGCTCTTACCCACTGAGCCATCTCACCAGCCCGGAAATAATTTTTAAAAAGAGATTCCCAGGACTGGAAAGTTGGCTCATCAGTTAAGAGCACTTGTTGTTCTAGCAGAGGACTCAAGTCCAATTACCTAGTGCCAATGTGGTGGCTCACATCTGTCTATAAGTCCAGTCTCAGGAGATCTGAGACCCTCTTCTGAACTTGGGCTCCAGACATACATGCAATACACATACATACATACACACAGGCAAAACACTCAAACATGTAAAATGGTCTAAAATAAGTATCACTGAGTAGATGTGGCAGCTCATAATGTCCGGAATCCAGCATTTGGGAAGGAGAAGCCAGCCTGGGCTACACAGTGAGACTATCTCAAAATGAACCCAAACAGAAACAAGGGCTTGGGTTGTCAATCTGTGGCCAGTCGCCTGCACTGGAAAAAACAAATGTTTCCAGATTGTTCTTGTGGTGTCAGTAAGTAATCCTACTGGCAAAGGACCAGAGTTGTCCACACGCCAACCACACGGTAGAAACATTTCCAAACTACACAGGGGCTCTAGAACAGCGGAAGGCTTTGTGGCTGCACCCGGGGGAAAATGTAAGTTAGACCCAAACGAAGCAGTGTTTTCTGCTCCCATTCTCCATCCTCTCTGTGGTTTTAAGTTATAAAGCTGTGAGTCCCCTGTTCAAAATCCCCCAACAGAGACATTTAGAATAAAATGTCAAATCCTCCCACAAAGCTAACTGGCTCTGTGCAGGCCTTAGCTATGTCTGTCACCTCATCTCTACCCCCTCAGACCCTCATCTGCTATATTATAGTCACTCGTGCTTCCGTGACATCAAATGCATCAATCATGCCATCACCTTGGGATCTTAGAACCTGCTGTCCCCACCTGGGGCATCCATGTTACACTTATGACTCTATTAGGGTCCCTCAACGCCATCCCATCAGAAAAACTTTCCTTAACGGTATTCCTCGCTTCACAAAGCCCACTTCCTACCACCCCAACATTGTGTATTGCTGGTCCTTGTTCCTCACGTGTGTGCTCTCGGGCAGGAATGCCCCTGTATCCGTTTGCTCCTGAGACCTAAACATGGCTTGGCTTGTGTCAGCACAGAAAGTGTGTTGTTTGAATGAATGAATGAATGAATGAATGAGTAAATGGATGTGGTTTTGTTTGTTTTTTTGTTTGTTTGTTTGTTTTATCTTTTGTTAGGTTCTTTGGTGTTGCTCTTTAAATGAGAAACTTTATTTCTGCACCTATTGTAAGTGGTATGGCTAGATGCTTTTTTATTATTAACTTAGTAATCCTAAGTTAGCATTTTGAACTTGATTGTTTTTCCACTAATCCTCTTAATTTACCTAGATAATACATATCATTTATAAATGATCACACAGTTCCATTTGTTTTTACACCTCTTTTGTCTGCTCGCATTAATTAGTTCATGTCTCTTAATGTTTTTTAAATTGATAAAGTATACCTGAGCTGCCTCATTCAGTCAGCAACAAGACAATTGTCTTAGTGTTTGTTTTACTTTCTCACTAGGATTTATTACTGACGGGAACTCCTTTCTTCTGGGCAATGTTTTGCTCCGCCAGATTCGCATTCCTAATGCCATACTCTTCCCAGGATCTCTCCACAAGCAAATGAAGTCATCTCCCCAACATCAGGAGGACAGAGAGAACTATGGGGCTGGCTGGGTCCCCCCTGATACGAACATCACGAAAGCAGACAGTATTTGGCATTATCAGAGTCAGGCGTCGCTGGGAGGCTATCCTATGCAAGGGGAGCTAGCCACTTACTCAGGAGGAGGCTATGTCGTGAGGCTTGGAAGAAACCACAGTGCTGCAACCAGGTGAGTGTGTGCCCTGAGCAAGAGGCCTGTCACAGGACAGCCGGGAACTGGGCCCAGCTCAGAAGTTCCACAGCTGTGATGCTTCTCCACTGGCTCTGGTACTTATACATGCTTCTATTTTACTCTAAGGAAATACCTCCTCCCCAACTGTTTTTATTTATTTATTTTTATTTATTTTTTTTTAAAGATTTATTTATTTATTTATTATATGTAGGTACACTGTAGCTGACTTCAGACACTCCAGAAGAGGGCATCAGATTATGTTACGGATGGTTGTGAGCCACCATGTGGTTGCTGGGATTTGAACTCGGGACCTTTGGAAGAGCAGTCGGTGCTCTTAACCGCTGAGCCATCTCACCAGCCCCCCTCCTGTTTTTATTATTCCTTGGTTTGTGTGGGTGTTTTGCTTGTATTTTTGTCTGTTTTACATGTGTGAAGTGCCCTCAGAAGCCAGAAAAGGGTGTTGGATCCCCTGAGACAGGAGTTACAGTTTCGAACTGCCATGAGGGTGCTAGGAATCAAACCAGGACCTCTGTATTTGATTCCTATTCTTAACCACTGAGCCATCTCTCCAGGCCCCTGGAACTGCATCTTTAAATTTATAAATGTCTTGGTCAGGGCTGGTGAGATGGCTCAGTGGGTAAGAGCATTAACTGTTCTTCCAAAGGTCCTGAGTTGAAATCCTAACAACCACATGGTGGCTCACAACCATCCGTAGTAAGATATGATGCCCTCTTCTGGTGTGTCTAAAGACAACTACAGTGTACTTACATAAAATAATAAAATCTTAAAAAGAAAGAAAGAAAGAAAGAAAGAAAGAAAGAAAGAAAGAAAGAAAGAAAGAAAGAAAGAAAAGAAAGAGAGAAATAATCTTGGTCAACTTCAAGTTACAGATATGTTTGTTTTGTCAAAAGCAAAAGACTTAATCTGGAAGGAGATTTTTAGTTTCAATTCTAGTGGTAGTTGAGCTTAGATGAATCTTAGTCACACAGTAATCTTCAAATGTAAACGGAAACATTACCCTTTGTAAACTATGATAACAACATCAACCCAAAGTTCAAATGCCCAAACTAAATTGTTAGGAGTTTGCAGAGTGGTTTAATATATGAATCCTGATCGTCTTTGTTACCGTGAGTGAAAAGGCCTAACTTGTCTTCTGAGCAGGCAAGATGGCTCAGCAGGTAAAGGTCCTTGCCGCCATGCCTGAGGACCCTCCTTTAAGTTGTCCTCTGACCTCCACATACTCACAGTGACACACACACACACACACACACACACACACACACACACAGAGTAAATACAATAAAAATTTAAAACAAAACTGATTTCAAAGTTATAGCAGCAAGGAACTACTCAAAAAAGAAGGAAGGAAAGGAAAGGAAAAAGGAAAGGAAAAGGGAAAGGGAAAGGGAAAAGGAAAGGGAAAAGGAAAGGAAAAGGGAAAGGGAAAGGAAAAGGGAAAGGGAAAGGGAAAAGGAAAGGGAAAGGGAAAAGGGAAAGGGAAAGGAAAAAGGAAAGGGAAAAGGAAAGGAAAAGGGAAAGGGAAAGGGAAAAGGAAAGGGAAAAGGAAAGGAAAAGGGAAAGGAAAAGGGAAAAGGAAAGGGAAAAGGAAAGGGAAAAGGAAAGGAAAAGGGAAAGGAAAAGGGAAAGGGAAAAGGAAAAGGAAAGGGAAA
>NC_034609.1:33020237-33021602 GCF_900095145.1 Mus pahari
GGGAAAAGGAAACGGGAAAAGGAAACGGGAAAAGGAAACGGGAAAAGGAAACGGGAAAAGGAAACGGGAAAAGGAAACGGGAAAAGGAAAAGGGAAAAGGAAAAGGGAAAAGGAAAAGGGAAAAGGAAAAGGGAAAAGGAAAAGGGAAAAGGGAAAAGGGAAAGGAAAAAGGGAAAGGGAAAGGAAAAAGGAAAGAGAAAGGGAAAAGGAAAGAGAAGGGAAAAGGAAAGGAAAAAGGAAAGGAAAAAGGAAAGAGAAAGGAAAGGAAAAAGGAAAGAGAAAGGGAAAAGGAAAAAGGAAAGAGAAAGGGAAAAGGAAAAGGGAAAGGAAAGGAAAGGAAAAAAAAAAACCAATGTCAATCAAATAATGACGCTTATACCTCTTTAACCTCTCAGTACCGGATAGGATACTCTTAATAGTGAATGGATGTCTCAAATAGTAGTGGACAGGGTTTATAAAATGAATCCTGCCTTACAGATTAAATGGCAAATATGGTTTCCTCAGTCTCTGTCCTTAGTGTGAACGCTACTGTGAACATCTCGTTTCTTAGTTACCTATCCATGTTATCACCGTGTGACTTGGGGAGTGGCTAGTCATGAAGTCTTTTATAGGAACACCAGATCAAGGGATGAGGCTCCTCATGTGGTCTGTCACAGTGCCAGGGTGCTGTTCTCCACTACAGTACTGGATGGCTCCGTTTCCCTGTGTCTCCAGGATTCTGCAGCATCTGGAGCAGAGGCGCTGGCTGGACCACTGCACAAAGGCCCTCTTTGTGGAATTCACGGTCTTCAATGCTAATGTGAATCTGCTCTGTGCAGTGACCCTCATCTTGGAATCCAGTGGTGTGGGTACGTAGGCCTTCTCTCCTCGCTCTGCCACTGGTCATCTTGGGACAAGGCAGCGGTTACTGATTATATACCATTCATTCAAATAAATTTGATTACTCAGGAGTATGATTTTTAAAATTTTTCTATGTATATTGGTATTTTGCCTCTGTGTGTGTGTGTGTGTGTGTGTGTGTGTGTGTGTGTGTCCTGGAACTGGAGTCACAAACAGTTGAGATCTGCCATGTGGGGCTGGGAATTGAACTAGTCCCAGGAGTATGATTTTTTTTTTAAAAAAAAAAAAGTCAAATAGCTCGACAGCCATTTTACCTCCCACTCCTCAGATGCTACTTTCAGTTTCAGCTGATATTAAATTTTTATTACACTTAAAAAAATTTTTTGAAGCCGGGCGTGGTGACGCTCACCTTTAATCCCAGCACTCAGGAGGCAGAGGCAGGCTGATTTCTGAGTTCGAGGCCAGCCTGGTCTACAAAGTGAGTTCCAGGATAGCCAGGGCTATACAGAGAAACCCTGTCTCGAA
>NC_034609.1:33022417-33023799 GCF_900095145.1 Mus pahari
CTGGAACTCACTCTGTAGACCAGGCTGGCCTCGAACTCAGAAATCTGCCTGCCTCTGCCTCCCGAGTGCTGGGATTAAAGGCGTGCGCCACCACTGCCCGGCTCGTCTCCCATTTCTTTCCTTGTCTTCATGATTGAGCTTTTGCCATTGACTAGCGTTGCCAGGGTACTCAATGACAATTGTCACCTTTGTCACGGGGCATCTCACAGATGATTAGATGCTAAGTGTTCTTTTTCAGGAAGTCTTCCTTGATCCAGCTCCCTTCCTCTTTTTCTCTGCCCTAGAATTGACTTACAGGTAGTCTCCCATTAACCACTGCGAGTTGCTATTAATTGGATAGCATTTCCCTCCCAGACCAGCAGAGCAAGCAGCTTCCACCCTGCTCTCTAAACCAGTGCTGCTCAACCTCTGATGCTGCGGCCCTTTAGTACAGCTCCTCGTGTCGGGGTGACGCCCAACCATAAAATTATTCCATCGCTGCTTCAGAACTGTAACTTGCTACTGTCATGAATCATAATTTAAATATCTGATATGTGTCACCCAACGGGTCTGGACCCACAGGTTGTAAACCTCTGCTCTAAATGCCCCCAAAGGTTTCCTGGGGTTGTTAAAAGGTTCTTTCTGCTTCCAGGAGTACATCTCTGTCCCAGTGTTTCAGGGCTAGAATTCACAAGACCTTTCATAAAATTATGTTTATGAAACCATAAATCTAGCGCACATTCTCACTCTCCTCTTAGGTTGCCTCTGAAACCTTGGAGTCCAGCCTCACACGGGCATTCCCCATTCCCAGGATATCGGTTCTTTTATTTTGATGTCTGCAGCCGTTCTAAGTTGAAAAGAGGAACTGCCATGCTTGTGCCTCTAGCTGAGGACTCCCTCTGCCAACTTTAGTGTGATGGACATTTCTCCAGTAGCTTATCCAGGGTTCAGTTAATGTTCTGGATAGTTCTACAGGAAATACGAAGTAGAACAGGGAGGCAGAAATGTTTGAAGTTGAGGACCCAGGGACAGCTGGGTTATTTTGTTTTATGTAAAGGACAACCGCTTCGATTCTTGACTGCAGGTGTTCTTCTTCTCAGGGACTTTCCTCCCCACCCTGCGACTGGACAGTTTAACTTCCCTTCAGTCATCAGAGAGGGGCTTTGCCTGGATTGTCTCACAGGTCGTCTACTACCTTCTCGTCTGTTACTACGCCTTCATCCAGGTGAGCTGAGCATGTCAGATGTGCCAGCAGACAAATATATATATGGGCTAAGAAACCATATAAAACATACATATATATATATATTTATCTTGATATATATATATATATTTATCTTGATATATATATATCTTGATATATATATCTTGATATATATACATATATCTTGATATATATATAT
>NC_034609.1:33024233-33029246 GCF_900095145.1 Mus pahari
GATATATAGATATCTTGATATATAGATATAGATATATAGATATCTTGATATATAGATATAGATATATAGATATCTTGATATATAGATATAGATATCAAGATATATCTATATATCTTGATATATATCAAGAAAGTGTGCTGGGGCTTGAGAGGACTCTTCCGGAGGTCCTGAGTTCAACTCCCAGCAACCACATGGTGGCTCACAACCATCTGTAATGGGATCCAATACCCTATTCTGGGGTGTCTGAAGACAGCTACAGTGTACTCATATAAATAAAATAAATTAAATCTTTAAAACAAAAAACAAAAAAGAAAGGATGCTGGGGGAGAGAAAGCACTGAAAAAGAACAAGAATTATTGTAAACAGTATTTTATTGTCAAGCTTGATAAACAATACTTTAAAGCTTATAAATTAAGTGTACACGATAGTTCTATAATCTCCAAGAATGATTCTATCTGGTAAAATTTTACTAGCAACCAACTTTCCTTTTAGCAGTGTGAGAGACTGCAGAACAGCCCCAGTCTGCTGCCCATGCGCTTGGCCTGGTGAAGTCCCAGTAGGCCAGCCTATTTTCTTAGGGTCATCCAGGCGATGGTGCTGATGCTGCTGTCTCTGCTCAGGGCTGCCGGCTGAAGCGGCAGAGGCTGGCGTTCTTCACTAGCAAAAGGAACCTTCTGGATACAAGCATAGTCCTCATCAGCTTCAGCATCCTGGGACTCAGCACGCAGAGCCTCTCTCTGCTTCACAACAAGATGCGGCAGTACCACTGTGACAGGGACAGGTGAGGGACCCGAGCTGCAGGCTCAGGCCAAAGGCGTCTTCATCCCCACCCTTCCTTCTTTTCCACTTCCCCACCAGATGTGCTGCATTTGTAAAGTGCAAGTAAAACTGGAGCTTGGACTTGGGACCATGGCTGAAAGATCAACTCATCAAGGCATTTGCACTAGCCCTGCCCAAAGGCTCTGTGGTGCTCGTTAGTGTCTATGGAAGATAATGCATTTAAGTCTCAGAGCAAGGACCTGGAATCAGAGCTACTTTGTATGCATAAAGCCTGAGGCCAGTCAAATTATCACCCTTTAAAAGAATACAAACCCAGTGTAAGACACACTTACCAATATGAAGTTTTGCTGCAACCCTTTAATATATAGTTCATGCTCTGGTGACCCCCAACCATAACGTTATTTTTGTTGCCACTTCACTACTATATTAATGTCGTTATGATCATAATATAGTTTTGGAGGGTGGGGAAAGGTGTCACAACCCACAGGTTGAGAACCACTGGCCTAGGCCTTTACCAACAGAGTCTGTGCTCACCAACTTGCTTATTGCTACAGGAGTCTCTCCAAGTAAACTGAAACATACTTCACACAACGGAACTGTGGGGCAAATCTCTCACCTCTTTTAATTCTCAGTATGACTGTGACCTCACTCATGTCTCTGTCCTGTCAGAGAACACCGGGTGCTAGACAACAATCTAAGACAATGACATATCCCCTAAGGCTCTAACAACTGTGGTGGAGGATGGTCCCCATTACTAGGATATGAAGGAAAGACCTCAGCTAGGAGCTGCTTTGAAAAACTGTCAGGATGGCTCCTAGCCAGGGGGCCTGTTTGTGTTTTCATAGTGTTTCTGGCCACGTTAGAGCTAGGAAGCTGTTTCACTGCAGTGGGTGTCGGACATAGCTGAAGCTGCTGACCTGTGGAGGAAGCCCTAGTGAGGTTGTTGACAAGCGAGGGCCGCTCCTTTTGCTAAGTTACTGTCATTCGGCTTTCCTTGGCTACAGGTTCATCAGCTTCTGTGAGGCACTGAGAGTGAACTCTGCAGTCACTCACCTCAGGGGCTTCCTGCTTCTGTTCGCAACTGTGCGGGTGTGGGACCTACTGCGACATCATGCCCAGTTACAGGTCATCAACAAGACACTGTCCAAAGCCTGGGACGAAGTGCTGGGCTTTATACTGATCATCGTGGTCCTGTTAAGCAGCTATGCCATGACTGTAAGTCCCCAAACCCAGCATCTTTTCCAAGGGCTGAGGCCTGTCTGTTCACTCGGGAAAGGTCACTGCTCAGAAAATCATCAGATTAGCACTGGGTTTTTTGTTTTTATTTTATTTTATCTATCTATCTATCTATCTTTGAGAAAAGGTCAGCTGGAAAACTGGGTTTAGTCACGCTCCATACTTCATGTCCTAAGTCCAGATGTATTATAACATCTCTAAGATACATACACAAAGAGATCAGAGGAGCAGAGGCAGCACGGAGATCAGATTTTGTAGTCATGGTAACTTGAATAGCCAAAAGGAATTTCCATTGCTTCTGTTGACTGTAACAAGCACCTCAGGGTGAAAGGAGGTTGGTTACCACTGACTGGCCTCTCTCCCCTTCAGTCCAACCTGCTGTTTGGATGGAGCATCTCCGACTACCAGAGCTTCTTCAGATCTATAGTGACTGTTGTTGGCCTCTTGATGGGGATTTCTAAGCACAAGGAGGTAAGATAAGTTTGTAGGTACAAGAAGCCTAGTTAGTTACCTTTCGGGTTAATGTTTGGTTGATGTTTGGCTTAGTGACTTTATAGTGTGATGGGTGAGGTGGGGTTGCTTAACATGCAGCCTCCTACTGCACAGGAGAAAACCTACATCACTTACCCTTGTCTCAAAGTAATGCCTGTGCACGACCCTGCACTCTCAACTATTGCTTC
The DNA here is from genome assembly GCF_900095145.1 of Mus pahari. Taxonomy (NCBI): domain Eukaryota; kingdom Metazoa; phylum Chordata; class Mammalia; order Rodentia; family Muridae; genus Mus; species Mus pahari. Next base: position 33,026,930 of record NC_034609.1, read on the forward strand.
CTAAGCACCTGTGCTCATCTCTTCCTCCTCTTCCTCACCTCCTCCTCCCCCATAGCCTCACCCTGCTGCCAAAGGACTCCTGGCCAGAACAGCACAAACCGTTCTGAAACTGTGTAAGGGAAGCAAGCAGAGGCAGGCCAGAAAGCATTGCATTAGTTCTGTTTACAGTCAACAAACCTCTAAGGTTTACTCTTCCCTCACCGCACACCAACCCTGTCTGCCCATGTTACAGAAAGGGCAAAGAACTTCACACACACACACACACACACACACACACACAGAGAGTCATCCAGTACCGTCAGTATAACTTAATGCAAAATTAAATCAAGTGAGGGGAAAACTTCAACTATGCAGTTTATGAATATTTGGCTCCTAACATTGAAAGGGTTGTGTGACCAGGAAATTGATAGAACTGGCAACACGTGTACAATTAATCACTTTGATGGCCCTTTATGTTAGGGTTTCTGCTGCTGTCTTCAAACACCATGAACAAAAAGCAAACAGGAAGGAAAGGGTTAATTTGGCTTACACATGGAGTGAGGCAGGAGCTGATGCAGAGGCCATGGTGGAATACTGCTTACCAGCTCGTTCTTCATGGCTTGCTCAGCCTGCTTTCTTGTCTGTGTTCAGTCTGCTTTCTTGCTTCACTCAGGACTGCCTGCCCAGGGTGGTAACACCCACAAACTGGGCCCTCCCATGTCAACCATTAATTATGAAAACACTACAGTATAGGTTTGCCTACAGCCTAATATTATGGAGGCATTTCTCAGTTGGGGTTCCCTCATCTCAGATAACTACAATGTCTGTCAGAAGTTGCCATAAAACTAGCTAACCCATGACTCAAAGGTTTCTATTACATAGGTTAGTTGGTGGTGCAACAGCTATGTGCTATACTGTTATGGCTGTAGCTTTCACAAGGGGGTGAGTCACTGGTTAACAGGCTAGTAGCAACAATGAACGGGCCAACAACCGAAGGCTGTGTGTGTGTGTGACCATTTGTTAAAAAGAACACCTCACAAGGCTATGTATAGAAACCTTGCACAAAACCTACCCCAGACACCCCAGCCAAAAGCCAGTTTCTCTTTTTACTGGGAGACTCTTGTGTCCAGAGAAGCTCCCCAAATGGCAGGCAGGTTTTCTGATCCCCTCCACACGCTCATTACCCCAAGCTTTCCTGTTTAGACAGATGTTTTCAGTTCCCAAAACTTAGCCGGGATTTGAATCACGACCCTCTTACTTACCCGTTTTTCCTGTAAAAGCTGAGAAATCAAATTCTAATACCCTTATTCATGTTATATCCTCTTAAATGTATTTTCCTTAGGGTCTTACTCTAATTTTTATCAGATCCAAACATGTGCTTAAGAATGAATCCCAGATCTTAGTGGTTTGTGATGCTAACTCTGAGATCTTACTGTCTTCCCAGGTTATTGCTCTATACCCAATCCTGGGCTCTTTTCTGGTTCTCAGTAGCATCATCTTGATGGGACTTGTGATCATTAATCTTTTTGTTTCTGCCATTCTCATTGTCTTTGGGAAAGAAAGGAAGGTCTGTGAGGTAAGTAACTGAACTGGAAAGTGTAGTGATGCTTCCTAACGCTGCAAACCTTTAATACAGTTCCTCATGGTGGAAAGACCCCAACCATAAAATTTTCACTGCCACTTCGTAACTGTAATTTTGCTACTCTTATGAATCATAATGTAAATATGTTTGCTGATGGTCTTAGGTGATCCTAGTGAACGGGTTATTTGACACTCCCCCCATAGGGGTCGAAACCCACAGGTTGAGAAATGCTGCTTTAAGAAAATAGGCATGGGGACTGAGCACAGGGTCCCCAATGGAGGAGCTAGAGAAAGGACCCAAGGAGCTGAAGAGGTTTGCAGCCCCATAGGAGGGACAATAATATGAACTAACCTGTACCCCCAGAGCTCCCAGGGACTAAACCATCAACTGAAGAGTACACATGGAGGGACCCATAGCAGAGAATGGCCTTGTGGGACATCAGTGAGAGAGCCCCACTGTAGGGGAATACCAGGACAGGGAAGCAGGTGGGTTAGTGACCAGAAGGAGGGAGATGGGATGGAGGTTCAGGGGAGAAATGAGGAAAGTGGGTATAATTTCCAATATAAATAAAGAAAATATCTAATAAAAAAAAAAGCAGGCATGTCTGGGCAGTGGTAGCACATACCTTTAATCCGAGCACTTGGGAGGCAGAGGCAGGGGGATTTCTGAGTTTGAGGCCAGCCTGGTCTACAGAGTGAGTTCCAGGACAGCCAGGGCTACACAGAGAAACCCTCTCTCGAAAATACCTAAATAAAT
>NC_034609.1:33029266-33031271 GCF_900095145.1 Mus pahari
AGAGAGAGAAAGAAAGAGAAAGAAAAAGGAAAGAGAAAGAAAAAGGAAAGAAAAAGAAAGAAAGAAGGAAAGAAAGAAGGAAGGAAAGAAAGAAGGAAGGAAAGAAGGAAGGAAAGAAGGAAGGAAAGAAGGAAGGAAAGAAGGAAGGAAAGAAGGAAGGAAAGAAAGAAGGAAAGAAAGAAGGAAGGAAAGAAAGAAAGAAGGAAGGAAAGAAAGAAGGAAAGAAAGAAGGAAAGAAGGGAAGGGGAAAGGGGAGAAAAGGGGAGAGGGGAGGAGAGGGGAGGGGAAGGAAAGGGAAGAAAGAAAGAAGGTATGGTGGCACACGCCTGTAACCCTAGCATTTGGAAGTGGAGGTGGGACTTAAGGGTTCAAGGGCAACCTGGGTTACAAAGTAAGACCCCACGACATTACAAAGTGACAGAGTGTGCAGGATCAGCACACACTCTTTAGTAGTCTCGACTACTTTTCTACCAAAAAAAAAAAAAAAAAAAAGTTGCCAAGACATTATATTCTGTAACCATAAATAAGCACCTGGTCGGTCTTCAACCATTCAGTAGATATTCCCAACATCTGACAGTAAGCCATTAAAGACTTAGTATCTTTACTATCTACTGTGTGTTTGTGGGGTTGTTTGGAGGGGTATCCTTGGTATCCTACAATTTCCATTCACTTACTCTTTTTTATCTTCAACTACTCAGAAAGAAGCTACACTGACAGATATGTTACTACAAAAGCTCTCAAGTCTGTTAGGAATCCGCCAGCACCAGAATCCATCTGAGGAACATGCTGACCACACTGGGTATTGACCTTGGTGTTTTTGGTTTTTGAAGACAGGGTTTCTCTGTGTAGCTCTGGTTGTCCTGGAACTCACTCTGTAGACCAGGCTGGCCTTGAACTCAGAAATCCGCCTGCTTCTGCCTCCCAAGTGCTGGGATTAAAGACGTGTGCCACCACTGCCTGGTGACCTTAGTATCTTAAGATGAACTCTAATTGCTTTCGTTACTGCTTAGCATAGCTTACCTTTCACTATATTATCACACTTTGTGTTAGTGGAGAATCAAAGTCCACTCGTCTCCATATTCCTGCTGTTGGGTTATCAGCTGAGTACTGAGGATGATACCCTAAGAACACAGCTCCAACCAGCTCCACTGCCAACCAGCAGGTAACAGAATGCCACCACTCATGGCCATAGGGTGAGCACACCTGCAGCTTACTACAAGTAGCAGCAGAGCAAATTCATTTGATGCCATCTGAGCTCAGATCAAAGGATGGAAATGAACCCCACAGCCCCTGACGCCTGCAGTGGGAAGAGGAAGTGAAGGCTGGATCTGCCTTGTACACTAATGTGGGTCAGGTCACCTGGGTAACTATTTTCTACTAAAATCCAAATTAATTCATTTGACCAACACTAGAGAAAGCAGGACATGGGATCTTTATTAGCAGCTAGCGCTATGAGATACAAATCAAAAACACTGACACTGAAGTTGCTGGAAAGAGATATGTACAGAAATATTACAGGTAAGCAAAAATCTCATCTTCCAATGCCAAAACCAACCTCGGGGGAGGAGAGCCTTGGCTAGGGGCAAAGCAGCACGTAAGTTACCATAATAAAGAGTTTCATCCACCCAGGAAAGCAGTGAGAGCTACAGCAACGCGGCACTACAACTTAGGGTACCAGTTTGTAAAGATTCCCTTAATCATGAAAGTTTTCAAATGAAAACATGTGCCCCTCCTCTCCTGCAGGCTTCCAGATCTCTACCCAAGAGACTTGAGTACTTCTATTAAGGCAACTGGAAGCCCACACTAGCTTAGATAACGACTTGCACTTCCTTCCTAACATGCTATGGGGAAAAGCAAATTTCCACAGTGCTATCCTTTCCTAAAAAGGAAACAGCACTCAAAATAAAGGAAAAGGCCACAGAGGGCTCCCTGAGAACCCAGTGAAACTAAGAGAACTTTTCCAATCAAACTTTGCAACTGGATCCAGGTGGAACAGTGCCCTGCA
>NC_034609.1:33031306-33043846 GCF_900095145.1 Mus pahari
ACAGTGGCTTCCTGAGCCGTCTTCTAAGTCATGTGAGAAAACACATGGTAGCCTTGATTCTCTCTACGATCACCCCCATGCAGAGGGAAGTATTTACAAGNCAAGGTTGAAACTCATCATAGGGTACTCTCTTCCATGGTCCAGCCATCTTTGGCAACTCTACCCACAATACTTCTCACTCCCTGGGAATGGAATGGCCGTGAAAGAACCAAGGATCCATGTGACAGGAAGACAGACAGGNAAACACAGCCAATAGGAGCCAACTGCTCCAGNCAGAGTCTCTCAGGATCACTGAAGAAGTGGAAAGCAACACAATTGGTAGAGCAGCAGAGAGCCCCAAGGAAGAGTGCTCAGTGATGGTTAACAGAGGAAACGGAATTTCATGGAGATTCACTGTTACAAGGAGAACTGTTCAGTATCAACTTCCAGAATGTGGATGCTNCCTGGTTTAAGAGACCTATGTTTTCTTTTTCAGTTCCTCAAATCTCCGGGAAAGATCATCAAAGTCTATGTCTTCTGATGCTGAGGTACTGGCTCCAGCAGATGCAGTTGGGAGTGTGTCTGGCACCGATGGCAACTCTGGCAGTACAAAGGTGTTGTAATTATCCACAGGTCTGGAAGGGGGCTTTGCAGGAGCTTCTGGCTTGGGTCCTAATTAAATCAGGTCAAAGAGCACAATCTTACAAGTGGCAGAGAAATGACTCAGCCATCCTGTGACAAAACCAGTACCAAACACCCCATAATCCCTTTTGGCGGAGGACTAAAAAAATAATGAATTAAGATGCAGGAGAGGCTGGGGCCGTAGCTCAGAGTATTTGCCTAGCATACACAACGCTTAGTTTGATCCCCAGCACTGCACACGGTGGTAAATGCCAGCACTAGGGAGGTGGAAGCAAGTGGATAAGGAGGTCCACAGTGATGTTAAGACTGGTACTATCTGATGTAACGGGAATCGTCTATTCTGTATACGGTTCTTCCACTTGGCTTTTCTTCCTTCTCCTTTTCTTTCAGTGCTGGAGATCAAATCCAGGGACTTGCATTGCTGGGCAAGTCCCCTACCACTGAGTTTACAGCCTCAGACTCCTGGTGCACCCCCCACACCAAACTGCTCTAATGTCAGATATGCTTTCTGGGATGCTAGTAGCACTTTTTTTTTTTATTTTATATGCATTGATGTTTTTCCTGCATGTATGTCTATGTAAGAGTGTTGAGTCACAGCTGTTGCTATAGATAGTTGTGAGGTGCCACATGGGTGCTGGGAATTGAACCTCTGGAGCCATCTCTCCAGTCCAGCATTTCCTAACTTACTGAATAACTACAAAACATGCCTGCTTTATGAAAATTCACTCTTACTGTTTGTGCCTATTTTGTCCTCTGTGCTGGTTAGTTTTATGTCATCTGGATACAAAGTAGAATCATTTGGGAAAGGGGAATCTTAGTTGAGAAAATGCTGCCACCAGATTAACATCAGAGGCCCAGCTCACTGGAGGCCATGCCTCCCCTAGGTAGGTGGTCCTGAGTGGTATAAGAAACCAGGCTGAAAAATAGAGCTGGCCCTGCTGGCATGGGCACAGGTGGTTCAGCCCCAAGGGCATGAAAGTGAGAGAGCTAGATCCAACCCTTGCCAACAGGACTTGGTTAGTCAGGGCAGCTCTAGAGAGCTCACCCTGGTGGTGCAGGAGAGCTAGCTGGCCGGCTGACCAACTCACTACCACCCAGGGCTTTGAGTTGGCCCACCCCTACATCTACCCCATCTATGACCTGCTGGAGCATGTGAAGGGGCCAGTTCTACAGATCCAAACTTACAGGGTCTCCATGACACAGGGCAACAACAAGATATCTAAGAAGAGTCCCAGTGAGGATCCAGTATTGATGGAGTAGCAGAAGCCAGAGGCCTTGTTCCAGACCAATGACTCATTGCAAATAAGTATGGACAAAAGGGTTTACTGTGGGACTCACTGTGACACTACAGCTTCCACAACAAGATGGGGGGGGGGGCTTGCAAGGGTGAAGGGTAGGTACAGGGACAGAGATAAGTGGACTGGGATGCATGATGTGAAATTCATAAAGGATCAATAAAAAGTTTAAAAATCTGTGAGTTTAAGCAGGTACTCATTCACCCCTAGCTTCTGCTTTGGTTTCTGCCTCCAGATTCCTGCCCTGACTGTGACAAAGAAATGTAAGCAAAATAAACCCTTTGTTTTATCACACAGTAGAAACCTAACACACCCTTCTTTAATACCTCACTTCCAAAATCAACTGCGGAGCAGGGGGTGGGGGTGGGGGGCTCAAGTAGAGACTCAGAGGTTAAAAAGTTCTTCCAGAGGACACAGGGTTTAATCCCCAGGACACACATGGTCACTCACAACAGTCTAACTCAAGTTCTGGAGGCTCCAATGCTCTCTTTTGGTCTCCAAGGGCACTGCATGCTGCATGCACATACATACAGAAAAGGGGGGTGGGGGGAGGCTGAAGAGATGGCTTAGCAGTTAAGAGCACCAACTGTTCTTCCAGAGGTTCCGAGTTCAAATCCCAGCAACCACATGGTGGCTCATAACCATCTATAATGAGATCTGATGCCCACTTTGGGTGTGTCAGAAGACAGCTACAGTATACTTATGTATAATAAATAAAGAAATCTTTAAAAAAACTACAACAGCAACAAAAAAAAACCACACTTGTCAGGCTCAGCATGGTGGCACATGCCTTTAATCCCAGGGGGGCAAAGGCAGGTGGATTTCTGAGTTGGAGGCCAGCCTGGTCTACAGAGTGAGTTCTAGGACAGCCAGGGCTACACAGAGAAACCCTGTCTCAAAAACAAACCACCTCTCACTGCAGCTTCTGAAGGATCCCTCCAGCCTCCATAGGGACCTGCTCGTGTGTATAAACCCACATACATATAAATAGACAAAAATAATATAGAGAACTTGAAACATTGGGGCTGAAGAAAGCAAGAAGTTCTGAGTTTTCTGTTAGACACATATTTGAAAAGAGGATCTGGACCATAGGTTGAATGTCATGGCCCTGGAGAGAGAAACTGGAGGAGACTAAGAGGATGCAGCACTGTGAAGCTTTTGAAACACACTCACCAACAATCTGTGCAGAAGAAACAGTTTTATCACCATTAATGTCATCAACCTGCAAAACAAATATTGTTAACAATGAATGACAACTCTAGACAAAGTACTAACACCAGCTCCTTCTAAGCTATCCATCAAAAGCAACAGAATTTGCTCCTAGGAAAATGCCTCCTAGACTCTCCATGCTTCTCTGAACCACTTAAGACACCATACCAACCTCTGACCTACTAAGCAAAGAAAGAAAAGTCTTACCACACTTTTCAGCTTCCAGGCAAAGCAAACTAGGAAATCTACAAGAACCAAGGCCTCAAGGACTGACGATCCAACTCATTCCACAAACTGTTTTGATACATGGAATGCTAAAGCTTGAGAAAGACTCAGTTCCAGGAGAAAACACATCAGCTAGAGATGGAAACCAATAGGAAGAATGATAAGCAAACTCAGGATCTGGGAGAGCTTCCTAGGTGAGTAATTTACATAGCGCATCCCACACCAACTTGTTTTCTGAGCAAACCATAAGCTGAAAACAGCTCCAAAGGCATGTATGTATGAGTCATGATGTATACGCAAGACTTGCAGAAAACAAGTAATCCTGAAGCAGGGACACAGTTCAAGGCATCTTTACCACATGAGCCATTTATGAAATATTCCATATACCCCCAAGCACTGGGAGCTGTGCCTAGGGCCTCCCGCACAACAGACACACACCCCACCGCTGAACTACTACTGTGATTTTTGTTTTGCTTTTCACTCTGAAACAAGGTCTTAGATTGGTGATCTATCTACTTCAGCTCCCACACTGCCACAGGTTTGCTCTATTTTAAGTTTTAACCACAAGAATAAAATGTGGACTAAATGCTACAGGCCAAAAATAACTAACTGGACACTTGGTAAGTCAAATACACCGTTACTACCCTTTGCCATGAATGTTGTGAACTTAAAAGACAAACAAAAAGCCTGGTGCTCTAATGAATACAGTATCAAATTACAGCAGCCAGTGTGATTCTCAGACAAACGCCCCTGCATTAAGTGCTCTAGAGGCACACTACTTCCCTTTACTGTTTCTGATGGGCTCATGTAGTCCAGGCTGACTTGAACTCCTGATCCTTCAAAATGCTGAGACTGCAGGCATGTGCCACCATGCCCATGTGAACATGTGACTTCCTTACTGCAGCTCCTTCCTGCTCCCTGGCTTCAATGCTTATCAGCATGCCCACCACAAACGCCACCAACAGCACCCCCATCTCCAGGGCGGAATGAAAGCAACAAGGAATCCAGAAGCAAGACCAAACCCATACTAAGTCGATCAAAAGTTTGCCTTCCCTGTTGTCATTATTTTGCTCTCTTCATGGGATTCACTCTCCTGCCGTTTACCAAAAGGCTCAGGCACTTACAGATTCATAGGATGGGGGAGTTGCTGGTATCTGAGGTGGGTGAATGTTAGGAAAGGCCTGGTAAGTCCCCACTGGCAATCCACTGAAATCCGACTGCAAGAGAAAAACAGTATCAGAAACATTGCCTCCCAATCTGTAACTTCTAGATGGCCTGGGAAGAAATATGTGTAAAAGCACATTATGTACATATGTATATATTCAAGATCCTCAAAGGAAAAAAATGCGATGGGTGTGGTGGCACACGTCTTTAATCTCTGCACTTGGGAGGCAGAGGCCAGCCTGGTCTACAGAGTTCCAGGACAGCCAGGACTATAAAGAGAAACCCTGTCTCGAAAAACCAAAAAAAAAAAAAAAAGGCTCAAAGGGATCACATGTGTCACAAAGACTACAAGCGTAAAGCTCTACTAAGGTTATTCTTCAGTTATCACATCAAGTTCTTTAATGTCTGCCTCAAGGGGGAAAAAACTCAAATCACTTGATTGTTACCAATGACCTACTATAAAACCAACATCCTAGCAACAAAGGCTCTTCAGCCTGGTAATAAAGGAAAGCTCTTGTTTTCGGGGGGGAAAAAAAACAAACACATTACTGCAACAGGTTCCCAGCTGTTTAGTAACTTTCCCTAAACTGGTTTTCTTAGTACTAGCTATAGTTTTTTTGTTTTGTTTTTTTACTTCAGTTCTTGCAGCCAAGAACTTTTCTGGATCTGATATTGTTCCTCAATACACTTGTTCAACTACTCAGCTAATACAAGTGTTGTTGTTATTCTGTATTCCTGGCAACCTACAACTTCTGCTCAGTGTGTCCAGAGCCCATCTGGTCTCTGCTGCAATATTTTCTAAAGCTTACGTGCACACTTTCTTTATACACACATACTTACTGGTCCCTTTGGCAGTGGGTACGCGAAGGGAGCATTTGGAGATGGCATGGGCATAGGCATGGGCATGGGCACAATCCCATCAGGTCCCCCAATGGGGGCTGTGAACCCGCCCCCTCCTCCTCTTCCAGGACCACCTTTCTTCACGTCGTCTGTAAATCCAACATCAATAAGATCTGTCTCCACCCCAACAGGAGCTTCTGCCTAAGAAAAGGAAGCATTTATTAATCCAAGGCCATGGCTAGGTTCCCTACAAGTCTAGGGATACACATACAAGCATAAGAGTTGTTTACTTTGGTGTCATATAGCCCAGGCTAGCCCTGAACTGATCCTCTTGCTTCTACCTTCCTAGTTAATGGGATTAACTACTTTTTTGCTAACCTGATACTGCTTTTCTCTCATAATAATGGTCACATCATCAACAGCTCTAGGGAAAGTGAAGGCATTACAGGGAGAACACTACACACAATGCTGCTCTACAGCCTCAGACAATTCCCCAAGAAGCAAGGAGAAAACAGGGGAAAGCAAGGGAGACAAAGGTCTCCAAGGGAAGGAAGGGGGCAGAGTATAGAGTTTAAAAGTCACTGCCCCGGGGCTGGACAGATGGTTCAGTGGTTAAGAGCACTAATCAGAAGTCCTGAGTTCAAATCCCAGCAACCACACGGTGGCTCACAACCATCTGTAATGAGATCTGATGCCCTCTTCTGGCGTGTCTGAAGACAGCTACAGTGTACTCATATATAATAAATAAATAAATCTTATAAAAAAAAGAAATTTTGGCCCTGCCCAAATTTAGGAGATTCAGGAAGAAAATGTCCCAGAAAAGAACACTTTATCTAGCAGAGGGCCAGCTCTAAAGAACATGTACACATTAACACTCCTGAGAGCTGGGGAAATGTTGCCATCTGGGTGTGTCTGTGCTGGAGGTTGGTTAGTGTAATAACCTCTACCATACCCTACTAACTTTAATTGCTGAACCATTATTAGAGTCAAGACAGAGACGACAGAGACTTTGTTGTACATGCTTATCCACACCCAGCTTTCTAACCACTCCTGGAACACAGCACACTAACTGAACTGTGTAGATCCTGGGGAACTGCCATGTACAAGGGCTTCTCTACTTCAAGCTAACTCAAAGGCAGATATATCATGCTTTAACATTTCTGTCAAGGTTGTGCATTCTCAGGCTGCCTCCGTTTGCTCAATCTCATGCTTTAAATGTCCTGTGAGATTTGCAGTTACATTTATTGTTATACAAGGAGGTACCAAAGGCTTCCATGCACCACTTCAGCTAGTATAAACAATAGCTCCCTGTTCCCCACAAGTCCTACCCAGTCTCATTTTCCTTTGTGCTCAGGCATAAACTTACCATGACCACAGAGTCAGGTTCATAGGGAACATTGTAATTCTTGGCAATTTCAATCAGGTATCTCTCAACTAGGATTTTGGGTGGGGCTTCTACGCTCAGTTTGTGCATTAGCTGTGACAAAAGATTGATGTTAAGAAGCATCCATACAACCAGCCTAGTCCCGACCTGCTTCTTAGTTTCTCTCATTTTCCTGGTAACACTGAGGAAGATAAGAATAAAAATGAACTATTTCCCAGTCAAAGGCACATTACAGGATGCATGCTTTCCTCACTCTCTAGTTATGAGACAGGTTCTCAGCACTAATGCCCTCCCCATTTCATTCTGCCAACCCTTCTTTCCACTTTCCTTCTGCCTTCCTAACTCACAGAAGAGACAACAGCTCAATAGTCAGGCTCCAGGCAGGGAAAGGGCCAGACTGCACTGCAGGTCACACAGGTATCCTCTGCCCTTCACTAGAAAATATACCCCCAGCTACCTCAACCATGCACCTGTACAACTCAAACGCCTGCTGCTAATCAAACTACCTGTCCCCCTGGGTCCTGTTAATCAGAGGTTCATTACCCTATCATTCACAGTCCCGATCTGGTTGGTCCTGCATAATTTGCCATATTCCTTGCTGTATTTGGCACAGAGCTGATCAGCAACCTACAAAGAAAAAAGAAAAACTATTAACAGAAACCACTCTCATAAACAGCTTCACAATTTCTCCTATCAACATTAAACATATCTTTATTACTAGGTTTAAAAATAAGAAAACAATATCTACTGCTTTTGTTTGTCTTGTTTCTTGAGACAGGGTTTCTCTGTGTGGCCTAGGCTGTCCTGGAACTCACTCTGTAGACCAGGCTGGCCTTGAACTCAAGAGATCCACCTGCCTCTGCCCTCTGAGTGCTGAGATTAAAGGCGTGGTACACTATGTCCAGTAAAAACAAAACACAATGTCTATAAAACCTTGGTAAGTATACATTATTTTTCATTTACCCAGAAAGCAGCAACCTAACTCCAAACACTCTCATAAAGCATGATAAATACTGAAAATACAACTGCGAGCTGCACGTGGCATACACTTATAATCCCATTACCTAGGGAGGTAGAAGCAAGAGGTCAGTTCAAGCTAGCCAGTGCTACATGCCCCCACCCTCCAAAACCAGTAATATGACGATGAACAAAAGCAACACTGTTCAGTCAAGTGGTGGTGGCGCACACCTTTAATGCCAGCACTAGGTGGCAGAGGCAGGAAGACTTCCTTGAGTTCGAGGCCAGCCTGGTCTACAGAGTGAGTTCCAAGACAGCCAGGGCTACACAGAGAAACCCTGTCTCGAAAAACAAAAACAAACAGCAACAAAAACAAAACACTATTCCTAAGGAGTCTTATAACCTATGTGCAAAATCATATTAATAGTACTAATAACCCAGCAAAGGCCCACCTCCAGCTAGGATAAATGCAACTAAAGGAAGGTAGGACATGCAAATCAGACCTGAGCAGAAGAGGGAGAGGAGGCTGCCTCTGAAGAAACCAATGCTTTATCAAGATCTACAAGATTGTCAGAGAAAACTAAGCAAAGAGCTGGTACAGTATCATATATATCTGTAACCCCTAATTAGAGGCAGAGGCAGGAGGACCCCCACAAGTTTGAGACCAGCCAGGGTTGCATAGTAAGAAACAAAACAAGTTAGTTCAACGAGATAGGAAGAAAATTTTTCTAGGAAAACATGTACACAGCCAGTTCACAAAGCCGAAACAAAGTCAATGAGTCTAGAGCAGAGCCTAAGGCATTTAGTAACAACTGAAAGGACGAAACGAGTTCCATGGGAGCCACATGCCACATCATGGAGATCTAGAACATGAGAACCACAGAAAGCTACTTCAGGATTTTTAAAGCAAGGAGTTGCCCTAACATAGGATTTGTTACCTTAAAATGTTTTAATTTTATGGCTTACAATTGTGTAAGAACTGTAAATTGTAAACTGCCCACAGTAAGGCCTGTCACACTAGCACTTCAAGGTTACTTTTAATAACTACATAACAAATTCAAACCCACTCTGGTTCTGAGATGCTGTGTGGCAGTTGAGTGTAACTGGTCCTCACAGGCTTATAAGGAGTGCACTATTAGGAGGTACGTGGGGTGTGGCCTTGCTGGGGGAAGTATGTCCCTGGGGGAGGGATCTGAGGTCTCACATGCTCATGCTAAACCCAGTATGGCACACAGTCTCTTCTGCTGCCTACAGACAAAGATACAGACCTCTCAGCTGCCTCTCCATCATCATGTCTAGCTGCACGCTGCCACATTTCCCACCATGACAATAATGAACTAAACCTCTGAAACTGTAAGCCAGCCCCAAATTAAATGTTTTCTGTTATGAGTTGCCATGGTCATGTCTCTTCATGGCAATAGAAACACTATGACTCCCTATCTCAAAAAAAAAAAAAAAAAAAAAAAAAAAAAAGAAAGAAAGGAAGGAGAAGAGAAAAGAAAAGAAAAAAATAGCATTGCTATTGCAGCTCACAACTGCCTATAACTCCAGTTCTAGGGAACCTGGAACTCTTATAGCCTCTGCAGAAACCAGGCAAGGACATGATACACATATATACATGCAAGCAGGCAAACACTCATACACATAAAGAGCTTAAAAGCAACAACAAAAATGTTCTGGAGATGGACGCAGTTCAGCAAATAAACACCTGCTCAGTGTGTGAGGGCCTAGGTTTGACTCCCAGAACCCCAAAAACAAATGACAGAAAGCAAAATGGATAAATATACACATGTCAAATATATGTTTTTCTCCCTGTCCCTCCCCGACTCCTGTCCCGTCTGAGAAAGGTCATGAAATGAAGTCCAGCCGGCCTTTACCCATGGTTCCACGCCAGCCTCTAAAGGGCAGGGACTCTGCACAGACTACTACAGCCAACCAAAAACTAACTTAAGGTACGCTACTGGCTGGTTTTGTTTGACAACTTGACACAAGCTAGAGTCATCAGAGAGAATGGAGCCTCAGCTGAGAAAATAAATGAGATCCAACTGTGAGGCATTTTCTCAAGTTTCCTCAAGGGAGGGGAGGGCATTGTGGGTGGTGCCATCCCCAGGCTGGTGGTCCTGGGTTCTATAAAAAGGCAAGCTGAGCAAGTCAGGGAAAGCAATCCAGTAGGCAGCTTCCCTCCACGCCCTCTGCATCAGCTCCTGCCTCCAGGTTCCTTCCCTGCTTGAGTTCCTGCCCTGACTTCCTTTAATGATGAACCACAACATGGACGTGTAAGCTGAATAAGTCCTTTCTTCCCCAACCTGCTTCTTAGACATGACGTTTTGTGGCAGCAATAGAAATCCTGACTAAGACAGGCAACAACCTTTAGCACATAAATTTAACCCTCTAGAAGAAAGTTGTTCAAATTCTCAAAATTCTTCTATGCTATGAAGATGTGAAAAGTAGTAACTGATTAACAAAGCCTATTTCAAAGCCAGAAGCTTGTGTACAAGATACCCAGTTCAATAAACAGACTTTAATAATGATACAAAAAACCTCCACAGGCTGGGCATGGTGGCACTTCCTTTAATTCCAGCACTCAGAGGCAGAGAAGAGGAGAGTTCTGGGAGTTCTGGGTTTAGATATAAGTTCCAGGCCAGCAAGACTGGCCAGTGACACCGTGAGACTTTGTCTATAACAAAACCTACAGACATTACGGAAATTACTTATACTCACTATTTTCAACTCAGCCACTTCTGACTGAAGCCGAGGCGCAGCCCAGATCAGTGTAGACACAGATTCAGCTAGACCAGAATCTAGCTCCCTAATGAAGAAAAAATTATGTCATTTAACATCCTTTAAAACAAACCATCAAAAGCCATAGTTGTCATATCACATACCAGATGACATCCACAGTTATTTCACAATTACACTGGCTTCTGGTAACTGGCATTCTAGCAATTTCATTTCCCTATTTTGCTTTTGGAGAAACTAAAACTAAATGACACGCCCAAGTGCACAAATCTCAGACAAGCTGACCCAAGCAAGACTCAAACCTGGGACACTGGACTTCAGGGTCTGCTTTCTTTCCACTAACAGGCAAAAGATCCTTGGGAATGTGAAAGAACCTCTCAGTGTTAGCCTGCTGCAGGTCCACACAAACTGAGAAACTGTTACTCCATCCTCAAATTCCAGATATGTTTAGCCTCTGAGGCAAGATATCTTACTTCATAGACTGGATAAGGCCAAAGCGTGCCAGCAGCAGGTCGCAGTACAGCTCCAGGATCTCCATGGCCTCCACCAGGTAGTCCTCCCGGATTATGTGCTCCACACGGATGCGCGCTCGCTCATCCTTTCCGGCGGCCAGGTAGTCAGCAATCTCCTTCCTTGCCTTCTGAGCCAGTTCCGCTGGGACACAAACCCCACTCCAGTCACACAGCAGTAGTGCACTGGACCCTGGCCAGTAGGCAGACCTCCACCCACCAGAGAAGACGGCTGCTGTCATCTACAGCGGCCTACCTCACAGCCCCTTAGCACATCTACTCCCCTCATTACAGCTCTAGAATTTGCCATCCTGTACAGATAAGACTGTACACTGGCTGGCACTGCACACAGGAGCCACTGGCTCCAGGATACCTATGTACATCACAATAAGGAGGCGCAAGTTAAGACAAAGAAAATAGTACAAAAATTAAAAAAAAAAAAAAAGTGCAGATCATCTATGCTTAGCCTCTTGCATACTTCTAACCACATTTAGATTACTTATACTGGATTATAGAAATGCTACATAAATGGTTGTTATAATGTGTTTCTCTGAATACTTCTGACCAGCATTCACCTGAATGCATGGATGTGAAACCCATGGACACAGAGCACAGGAGACCCCTCTGTAGGGGTCAACAGCATGTCCCGTCCCTTTCTCTGCAACTAAGTGTCTCAGTTTAACTCTATTCAAGAGGCAGACATGTATCCTAACTACACAGCTCTGAGAAACTCCTCAGCACTAGCCTGAGAGATCCAGCTTGGGATGCTGGCAGCCCGTAAAAGAAAGGGTGTGTGGGGGGGGGATGAGGTTAGTACAGTAATGGTACTCACTTTTTTTTTTCTCCAACAGTTTAAGACGATTTATAACTAATCTCAAATTGACTCGTAAGCGCTCAGCTTTGAACCCAGAGCCCAGCATGTTGTTCTGCTCCTCCTGGAAAAGTAGCAGTACAGTAAGAGTCCACATTAGTTCAGGAGCCAGCACGACTTAGAAGCAGACTGGTAACAGGCCAGAGTGGTCTCTTTCCTTTGTCTTTTTGGTGTTGGGAATTGAGCGCAGGGCTGTGTACACTGAACTACCCCTCCAGCCCCTAGCGGTTTTTCTAAAACAATGACATGATCTAAACATCTTGTTTACATATATTTTACCATTGTTCAAAGAACTGAGTGCACAGGAACAGAGTAGATATGAGATCTAAAAGAATTTACGTAGGTACTGGTCATGGGAGGAGGGTGATTAAAGACAAGGAGCCAGGCATCACCGGCAGTGTACCTTTAGTCCCAGTGCTTAGGAAGCAGAGGAAGGCAGGACTCTTGTGAGTCTGAAGCCAGATGGTCTATAAAATGAGTTCCAGGACAGCCACTACTACAGAGGCAGACTGTCTCAAAAACAAAACAACAAAAAACAAGGCAACAAGTATTCCATTTAAAACAAAACAAAATAAAACTTGGGCTGGAGAGACGGCTCGGTGGTTAAGAGCACTGACTGTTCTCCNAGAGGTCATGAGTTCAAATCCCAGAAACCACATGGTGACTCACAACCATCTGTAACAGGATCTGACACCCTCTTCTGGTATCTCTGAAAAGAGCAACAGT
>NC_034609.1:33044016-33045979 GCF_900095145.1 Mus pahari
TTTCAAAAATGATGACCTTTTAAAAAAGATTGCCAAAGTTGGAACCAAACTCAAAATCTCATGTTAATTTCTCAAATATCGTTATTAAATCTGAATCTTTGAGAAAGTCTATTGTCTGGTACTTCCAAAATGTCATTAGCATTTACTTAAACACAAAGTGTTATATAAGAGTGTGGAAGCAAGAACCTACTTTATGAAGTTCTAAGACAGAGTGCTATTAACCAAAAATTTCACCAAGCAGCCATTACAGTTAATGTAAACACAAGGATGCATACTGGGCATTGACCACTGTATATTCTGTCTCATGACAGTAAAATTTCTATTTCTATTTCTCTCAATTTTATTTCTGGACTCGAAACTTTAAAGCAATACAAAGCTAAATCTGACAAAGCAAGCAAGAAAAGGACAAATAACAGACAGACAGTACAAGTGCTAGGACTAGCATTTGCTTATGTAAAAGGCGCTGTCAGAAGATAATAGGATACTTTCTTCTGTGAAATGGCCCCCAGAAACCTTTATACTACACTGGATAACTTCTATCCAGTGTCATAAAGTATCTCTGACCCATTATTCTGAAATACGATCCATCAATTCAACAAGTATTTACTGATTGTGTGTCAGAGCCTGGCTAGATAGATACTGGGGATTAGGAAAGCACAGCCTCCGATTCTCACAAGGAAATTTTATCTACTGAAGAAAAAAATAATTAAAATCCAGAAAGCTATCACAGTGCTTGAAAAAGCAAACCTCTAGTCCTAGAGTCTCTCAATTGGGAGTGACTGGAGACTGTGCATTGTCCCAACTGGAGAGGAGACTGTCGGCAACTTGTGGGCAGAGGCCTAGGGTACCACTAAACGTACAAGAATGAACAAGACAGTGGCCTTACAATATCTGCCCCAAACCTCAACAGAACTAAGCCTGAGAAACCCATTGTAAAGAAATGACCCAAATTCTTAGGACAACCACAATAGAAGGTCCTCCAGCTGGCAAAGCCTAAGGAAGCTGCATCCTGAAGAACGCAGACACTTGTAAGGGAGAATCGGCACCATGTGTGGTAGTACAAGTGGACACGTGTCAAGATGCCATCTCAAACCAAAAACCTCCCAAGCACAAGGAGGTGTAAGGGTAAAATCCCAAGTTCAAGAAAACAAGAAAACTTCTGAGAGTTAAACTCTAGCAGAATACTCTAATGCCAATACTTTAGCAGAATATGTGTTGATACATCCAAACTGTATCAATATTCTCAGGCAACTCATAGCAGAGATGAATTGCAAGTAGGAAGAAAGACAAGCATTAACAACTATTATACTTCACTTTCTAGTAACCTGCACCAAGTGAACCAGCAACAGTGGGTAGACCTGAGAATAAAACTTAGACACGGGCTGGTGAGATGGCTCAGCAGGTAAGAGCTTTGACTGATCTTCCAAAAAAGGTCCTGAGTTCAAATCCCAGCAACCACATGGTGGCTCACAACCACCCATAGTGAGATCTGACGCCCTCTTCTGGTATCTGCTTATGTATAATAATAAATACATCTTAAAAAAAAAAAAACAAAAAACGTAAACACACACCAGGCATGGCATCTGCACCTCTAAACCCTGAAGAAGAAGGTGGTAAGATTCCTTGAGTCTAATAGTTCCAGCCTGAGCAATATAGGGAGACACACTAAACTAAAACCTAAAATCACCTGAAACCAAACCCTAGGTAAACGATCCATATCATGTACCACTGAGTCCTTTATTGCACTATAAACTACAATAGAGCTCAGATCACATGTACAAAGCCCAGGAAAATGGGAGTGTGCCCACAGAAGAGGGTTAGGATGGATTGTAGAAGCCAGAGAGGTCAAGGATACCACAAGAACATAGCCCACGAGCCAGGCATGGTAGTGCATGCCTTTAATCCCAGCACTTCGGAGGCAGAGGCAGACGGATTTCTGAGTTCAAGGCCAGCCTGGTCTACA
>NC_034609.1:33046014-33049232 GCF_900095145.1 Mus pahari
AAACTAATCGGGTCTCACAGGAGCTCAAAGAAAGGAAATGGCAAACATGGACCTTATGTGGGTCTCAGCTAGGTCCTCTGCATATACCTTATAATTGTATAGCTTGGTGTTCTTGTGGGACTTCCAACAACGAGGGCTGTCTCTGACTCTGTTGCCTATGCTTAGGACCCTTTTCTCCTACTGGGTTGCCATGTCCAGCCATGACATAGGGTCTGCGGCCAGTCATTGTATCTCAATTAAATCATGTTTGGTGGACATCCCTGGAAACGGGAATTGATCCAGGGAAGAGGGACGTGGGGGAGGGACTGGGAAGAGTGGAGGGAGGGGAAACCGAGGCTAGGATATAATGTATGAGAGAATAAATGTGATTTTAAAAAGAAATAAAGGGGCTGGAGAGATGGCTCAGTGATTAAGAGCACTGACTGCTCTTCCAAAGGTCCTGAGTTCAAATCCCAGCAACCACATGGTGGTTACAACCATCCGTAATGAGATCTGACATCCTCTTCTGGTGTGTCTGAAGACAGCTACAGTTATTTGATATAATAATAATAATAAATCTTAAAAAAAAAAGAAAAAAGAAAATGGGGGCACAGTGGGGGTACTGTAGAGACTGTGTAGTTTGCAAAGTACTTGCTGCTCAGATCTAACAACCTGAGTTCAATCTCCAGCAACTACATAGAAAGCTGGGCAGGCAGATCCCTGGGGCTCAGAGTAGTCAGCCAGCCGAGCTTACCACGTGAGCTCCATGTTTTCACTCAAGAACCTGTCTCAAAAAACAAGATTGCCAACTCCTGAGGTCAACACTGGAGGTTCACCTCTGAGCTCTGCATATCAACTAGCCTCTACAACAAGTATTAATTGCCTTCAGTACAATGCACTAGTTAGAAAAACGGACTGGGGCTGGAGAGATGTCTCAGCCGTTAAGAGCACTGACTACTCTTCTGAAGGTTCTGAGTTCAAATTCCAGCAACCACATGGTGGCTCACAACCATTTGTAATGGGATCAGATGCCTTCTGGTGTGTATCAAGACAGCTATAGTGTACACATATAAATAACATAAATAAATCTTTAAAAAAGAAAGAAAAAAAACTTGTGATAAAGGTGCTGAAGTATAGCTCCACAATTGAGGGTTTCCAGCAGCAGAGGTCGAGGTGAGACTGTATGGATGGGGAAAGACTTTAAGGGGCTGGCTACTGGGAATTTGACCATGCTCCAACGAATATACAGGCAACACAAATTGGACTAACATGTGGAGTTTTTTTCCTTTTTTTTTGGGGGGGGGGATTTTTCCCTGTCCAATTAATTTAAATATTAGTGCAGCAGGAGGCCTGTGAGTGGACAGGGAAAAGGGAGGCAGAGCTAAAAGTTGCAGAGACAGGGAGCAGGAAGAGGGGAAGGAAGCGAGACAGGATGTTTCAGATGCAGTGTGGCTTTAAACAGCCACAGGTAGATATAATATATAGGAATAAAATAATTAGGGTAACTTGATTAATGTAGGTGGGCAGCTTATATCATTATCAACTGGCTCTGATTTATTGTATGGGCATCTTATGAATTGAGAATTTGATGGTATATAAATCTGACTGATTAATTATAAGCTTCTGGAGTTTTGATTTGCTGGGTTGAGGGGAACTGTGACTGCCGACCACAGGGGGTGGGTGGCTGAGAAGGAACTAGAGGCTCAGAGATGATTGGTTGTCACTGATGGGGCTAGTTTAGAGCCAGAGGCGGCAAGACCGATGCCAGGGCAGAGAGTAGCTGGCTCAAGCATGGGACCCTGCCGTAATCATCTTTAATATTTCCCAAAACAGAGGGGGGTGTTACAAGGGTAGGGGAAGACATGGGAGGACTGGGAAGTAAGTGTGATGGGGTGCGTGATGTGTCTGTATATGCTTGGCTGACGGAGTAGCACTGTTAGAAGGTGTGCCTTGTTGGATTAGGTATGTCACTGTTGGCATGGGCTTTAAGACCCCCTGAACCTGTAAACCAGTCCCAATTTAATGTTGTCCTTATAAGAGTTGCCTTGGTCATGGTGTCTGTTCACAGCTGTAAAAGTCTTAACTAAGACAGGGTGCATATTGTGAAATTCCCAAATGATCAATAAAGACATTATAAAAAAATCATAAAAAGTGAACAAAACCATAATTGGAGACAGCTTGGTGCTTGTTGTACAATCATGAGCATGGAAGTTCTCGTTCCAGCATGCATATATGTATGCATGTATGTACGTATGCATGTACAGACATTCCGTATATGCTGCTAATCCTAGCATTGATCTAAGTGCAGCCAGGCTCACTGAAGCTTGCTGGCTTCCAGCCTCACCAAGAAAATTTGAATCCCAGGTTCAGAGACACCTTGCCTCAAAAAAACTAGACAATGTGCAAGGATGACACCAAACACCCACTTCAGGACTCCATGCAAGAACACAGATGTACACACCTGCACATACATGTTCATGTACACTAAACACATATACCAAACCCATAAACACACACAAATAAAAAAGAATAAAGTGCACCAGGCAGTGGTGGTGCGCACCTTTAATCCCAGCACTCTGGAGGTAGAGGCCGTCATCTCTGAGTTTGAGGCCAGCCTGGTCTACAGAATGAATTCCAAGACAGCCAGGGCTACACAGAAAACAGTGGATGGGGACAACAAAGTATGAAAAAGGAGCCCATTCATTTGAAGAGCATCAGGGAAGGGCATACAGGAGGACTTAGAGGAAAGAAAGAAAAGGGGGCATATAATTAAATTATAGTTTCAAAAAAATTTTTAATTAACAAAGCCTCAAATATTGTCAAAACAGCAGAGGAGTCTGTGTGTATCAAATTCCAGAAGGGCTGGAAATATAGCTCAATGCTAAAACATTTGCAAGATGCCCTATATTTGAGCTTTATACTATGCAAAATAAATAAATAATAAAATAGATAAATAAAGACCAAACAAACAAACAAACAAAACTACTTGAAAAAAATAGTAGCTAGAAATTCCCCTAAATTAGCACATATAAACACATGGGCTTGAAAAACTCCAAACAACAAACCTAGAGATTTATGCCTCATCCTTTCATAATCAAATTGCTGAAATCAGAATCAGAGATCTACTTTTTTTTCCCCCAAGATAGGGTTTCCTTGTGTTTACCTAGCTGTTGTGAAACTCTGTAGACCAGACCAGCTTTGAACTCAAAAGACCCACCTGTCTCTGCATCCCTAAATGC
>NC_034609.1:33049551-33061896 GCF_900095145.1 Mus pahari
ACCACACCCAGTCTGTGCACCACCACACCCAGTCTGTGCACCACCACACCCAGTCTGTGCACCACCACACCCAGTCTGTGCACCACCATACCCAGTCTGTGCCCCACCATACCTAGTCTGTGCACCACCATACCCAGTCTGTGCACCACCATACCCAGTCTGTGCACCACCATACCCAGTCTGTGTACCACCATACCCAGTCTGTGCACCACCATACCCAGTCTGTGTACCACCATACCCAGTCTGTGCACCACCATACCCAGTCATAGATTTTTAAAAAACTGAAAAACATAAAAACAGATAAAACTAATATATTCCCTATTACCTACAGTGTATCTATTCAAATGGCCAAAGATACTGTGTGGCATGAACCTACTGCCTGAGCTACTTGGGATGAGGAGGGAGGATCACCTGAGGCCAGTCCAGCAACACATCCAAGGTCCCAAAAAGCAGAAAAGAGGGGCAATCTATATATTTTACCTGATATCATAGAGACCAAAAGAAAACAAAGTCATTTCAAAATACTGAAAGAAAGGAACCATCACCCCAGAAACCTTACACCACCAAAACATCCCTCAGAACTAAAGGGAGAACAAGACATGCTTGCGGGGAAAGTGGAGTTGTCTTCAGCAGAACTGCTGTAAAAGAACCGCTAGAGGGGCTGTCACTATGGCTCAGCAGTTCAGAGCACTGACTGTTCTTTTCCCAGAGGATCCAGGTTCAATTCCCAGCACCTACATGGCAGCTCACAACTGTCTATACCTCCAAGATCTGACACACACACACACATACATCTAGGCAAAACACTGATGTACATAAAATAAAAACAAATACATTAAGAAAGGGGGAAAAAACCTGCTAAAGAAAAGGCCAGTGAGATAGCTCGGTGTAAAAGTGTTTGCTGGCAAGCCTGGTGATCTGGGTTCATGCCCCAAAACCCACAAAAAGGTAGAAAAAGAAAATCAATTCTGGAGTTATTCTCTGACCTGAACACACACAGCACCACACACCCCTTCACACATAAAGATACAGAAATGACAAATATATCAATACATCTCTCAGCTCTGTTAAACTTGACAGTTTAGAATAACACTTTATGGGATTTTCAATGTACATAAGTGTAATACTTAGTATAACCATTTCCTAAGAGGAAGAAGTTAAACCAACCTATATAATGCAAACATTTCTATACTCTACCATAAGTAGAAAAACAATCTCTAAAAAGATTGCCACATCTATCACTTCAAGAGCAATATCATACATACACACTTGTACACACCAATATTTTTAATTATTTACTTTTATTTTATGTGCACTGGTGTTTTGCCTGAATGTATGTCTGTGTGAGGGTATCAGATCTTAGAGTTACAGACTGTTTTTAGTTGTCATGTGGGTGCTAGGAATTGAATCAGGGTCCTCTGGAAGTACAGTCAGTGCTCTTAGCCCGAGCCACCTCTCCAGCGCCTAAAGATTTTTTTTTTATTCATGTGTATGGGTGTGACTGTCTATGTAAGCCACAAGTGGGTGGGAGTCTGCAGAAGGCCAGAAGAGGACATCAGGGATCCTTGGAGCTAGAGTTACAGGGAAGACAGCAGAAGTGGGTGCTGGGAACCAGAGCTGGGGCCTGGAAAAACAGCCCACTTCACCCCTTAGCCATCTCTGCTTTAAAACACACTGGAAAACTACAAAGTGACCAAGTAACCAGAGGAAGCAAAGCAGTGAGAACAGTGAGAAAATGCCCAAATAGAAGGTAAGCAGACGTCCATAGCCAGCAAGTTATATAACTAATGGGAATGGAAAAATACCATTAAAAGACAAATGATTAGCCAGACCTGGTGGCAAAAGAATTTAATACCAGTAGTTGGGAAGCAGAGGCTGGAGGATCTGACTTTGAAGCTAGTCCAGTTTACATAGCAAGCTCCACACCAGCCTGGGCTATATATATAATGAGACTCTGTCTTAAAAGCAGCAGCAGCAACAACAACAAAGAACAGCAGGTGATGTCAAGAATGGTGATCCAGGGCAGTAAAGAGATGGCTCCTCAAGTCATCAAGAGCATTCAAGGGCTGCTCTTCAACATGACCCTGTATTCCCTGCACCCACATGGTGGCTCACAACTGCTATTAACTCCACCCCCCAACAGGGGTGGGGGGGATCTGATGCCTTCTTTTTGGCCTATAAGGGTACCATATACATACATGTGATATGGATATACATTCAGAAAACCACGCATACACATAAAAGAAAATACCACTGGTGCATAGGTGGTTCCCAGCCTGAGAGACACAGGCAGGAAGGTCATGAGTGTAACCCAGCCTAGACTATACAACAAACCTGTCCCAAAAGTGTCCAGATGAAAAAAGAAGCAACTAATTACTGTTATCAGGAAGAGCACACCATCTCAATAGGTGAGTTCACCAAGAAAACACAACTGTAACTCTGAATGCCTCTCATGAGAAAGGATTCAAAACACATGAAACAAAAATTGACATGTAGCAAAAAGAAATACAACAATCTAGTTATAGTTAGAAACCTCAATATACCCCCCTTGGTAATTCATCAATCTAGCAGGCAGAACATCAGAAAAATAACAACTGTGGTACTGGCTATTAATGAGTTTGCGAAGCAAACAGTTGAGTGCGCCAACTTAAGGAAGAAGGAATTTCAAACTTTGATTGTGTGTATGTATGCGCATGTGCATATGCATTTGCAAGGGCCACAGTACAAGCGTGGAACAATTGTGGGTACTCTTTCTACCATGTAGGTACCGAGGATCAACTCATATCAGGCTTGGCCACAAGGGCCTCTAAATGCCTAGCCATCGCATGAGCCTTCCTCCTGGTCATTCAATCCAGTTCCTAGCCTTTCGGGTGTTTACTTGCAGAGGACCTGGGTTCAATTCTCAACACCCCCATGGTGGCTCACAACTGCCCAATAACTCTAGTTCCAGGGGATCTGAAAACCTCTTTGAACTCTACAGGCACCAAACACAAGCACACTCATGATGCAGATACACCTGGGACCCTAGATAACGGGTCTAGGCAAAAGACCATACGCATAAAACAAAAATAAATATTTAAAGGGGAAAAAAAAAGGAAACCTCGCTATCAGTAATTTAAGGGCTCCACTTGAAATAATTTTCTTAGACTACACTTCGTTTTGCGAAGTGTTTGCACTTTAAACCACAAAAGGTTACATATAATTGGGACACTTGATCCCGATTACGAGCGTAAATTAAGTGGACCAGAGTCCACTTAGGTGATTCTAGAGGCTCGGGTCTGGTTAGAAACCGGAGGCACAAGAAAAGAGAAGCGCTACGAAAAGTAATCTGGGGGAAGAAAGCAGTGTTTTTATCAAGTGAAAATGTTAAAAAGCCGCGTGACTTAAACACAAGGGTGAGGTGAAGTTCCCCCACGAAGGTCAAAAAACCTTGAAGGGTGTGAGATGTTACCAAATGTACGGACTAACGTTTAACTAAGTTGGAAAAAAAGACATGCAAACGGAAAAGTATGACTGAATCAAGGAAACATAGGTTGATTGTTTGATGGAGGAATTACACTGTTTTGTTCTCGTAAGAACAAAAAAAAAAACCAACCAAACAAAACCAGAACAAACACCACGAAGGCACAACAAAAGAAATGACAGTCTCCTCCGGGAGCCATTCAACATCATCAGACTGAACACAGAAAACCCCCGTAGCCTCCCCTGCCATCAGTCGGCGGCAGCCCTGGTCCCGTCCGCATCCTAGCTCAAGTTCAAGGACCCGAGGGCCACGCCTGACCCCAGGACCCGGAAGAGGAGCGCTAACTCGGGCTCTCCTGGTCTGACTCACCCCGCAGCAACCGCGGCGGTGGGGACAAGACCTCCCTCGAGGTCCCGACACGACGACGACACAGCAGAGGGGTGTCTCCCCAGAGCCCGGCTCATGCCCGGGGGGAACAGCGACGCCAGCACCGGTCTCGGCGGTCCCACCTCCTCCCACGGCCGGAGCCCGACCTCAGGCCTGACCGCGACGGCCAGGGCTTCCCCAGCTGACACGGCGCGGATGGCTCGACCTCACGGTCCTAACGCTGGGGTCCCGTAAAAGCGGGGCGTAGATGGAAGAGGGAGACAAAGCTGCTTAGGTCTAAGGAGGGCACGCTCACCTGGAGGGATCCGGACGTGGAAACGGAAGAAGCCGACTTCCGAGGAGCCGCTCGGCATCCAAAATGGCGACTCCCTCGACCTCCCGACAGCGGACTGGAGCGGAGGAATCTAAGGGGGCGGGGCGCGTTAGCCACGCCCTACCGGGCAGGGATTGGTTGCGCACACAACACGGGGCGGAGCTGGGGACTATTTCCCACGGCGGAGGCGTGGGACCTGACTTGTGACACCTAACGTCACGCAGTGGGTTGAGTCACTTGCTTAGGGCGCGCCTTGCAATTTGCCCTGGGGCGCGGCGGGGCGGGTGGAGGCTTCTCCTGGAGTCTGTGCCCGGTACCCTGGTTCCAGATTCTTCCAGCCCCTGGAAAAACCGGCTGCAGACTGCCGCGCAAACGCCCGCGGATCCGAGCGGAGGCTGGCTCCCCCACCTAGCTCACCGGGCGGTCGGTCTTGGGGCTCCGACCTCGGAGGGGCGGTTGGGTAGGAGTCAGAGCTGTGGAGCCGACTTTCCCCCACCGCCTCTCGGCTTCTGACTACCGACACTGGCGCCCTCCCTTCCTCTCCCATGCCGAGTCTGATGTCCGCCCGCACCTTCACTAATGTTCTCTCCGCACATCCTCCACTCTCACTTGCTCTTATTTTGTATCTGTATTCAGAGGAGGTTTTTCTGGGCTTGAAGGCGTGAAAGAGCCTTCCTGTACTCTTGCTCTTGGCCCTGCTATAGAGGCCACAGCTATCAAGGCCAAAATTGTGGCTTGTCTTTGGTAAAACGAGGACTGCGGGTTACTTTGGGAGGATTATAGGAATTGAAAATAACTGGCTTGTAAGCATGCGCCGCTGTTCAAAGCTCCAGGATACCAGGACCTTAGAATACACAATATTTGGTTCCCTTAAAATGTTCGGATCGTTCCCCCAGCAAAATATTTGCATATATAAATTGTAGTTCTGCAATAAGATCATGACATTTGTGGCTAAAACTTTCTACACACACACAGTCCCAACAACAAAGTACAATGATAGGAAAATTTCCCCTGAAACACAATTAGTTTATTGGGCTCATTTACAGACCATAGGTGACAAGTCACTTAACAAGTGAGTAATCACTCTCCTTCAAATAAGTTTGCACTGGAAAGTTTTATCCAATAGAAATGAAGGCTTCCCAGCATGGATGGAGCCCACTTCCCTACTGCTCTCCAGCCCACACTCTAGCCCCTCCCCAGGCAGAAGTACGTTCAACAGCTGGTACCAATTGCAGGCATACCCAGGTGAGGGTTCCTGCACCTGTAACAGGTGGCTCACAACCACCTAATTTCAATCCCAGGGGATCTCACACCCGCCTCTGGCTGGCTCTTCTCGGGTACCTGCACTCACATGCAGAGACACAGTCACATAATTAAAAAAAAAAAATTAAAAAGATGTTCAGAGTCATTAACCAAAAAGTAGAAATACATTTGCTGGATGTGAGGGCACATGCTTTTAATCCCAGCACTGGGGGGGGGGGCAAAGGCAGGAGGGTCTCTGTCAATTCAAGGCCAGCCTGGTCTACCCAGATACCCAGAGAGCTCCGGGATCAGGGTAGCCAAAACTTATTAGAAAACTTTTTGTTGTTGTTGTTTTGGTTTGTTTCCTGAGACAGGGTTTCTCTGTGCAGCCCTGGCTGTCCTGGAACTCACTTTGTAGACCAGGCTGGCCTCGAACTCAGAAATCCACCTGCCTCTGCCTCCCGAGTGCTGGGATTAAAGGCATGCACCACCACTGCCCGGCTAGAAAACTTTTAAAATAATACCATTTATAAAATTTAAAAAGAAAAAGGAAAGAAACCCCAGCAGTGATGCTGCAGTCCTGTAATCCCGATGCTTTGAGGGTAGAGGCAAGAAGATCAGTAGTTCATTGTCCTTAACTACATAGAGAATTCAAGGCTGGCCTGGGCCATTTTAGACCCAAGTTTTTGGATTTTTTTAATGGTTCTGAATTCTCAGGATTTTAGTGAGTATATACTATTACATGTGAACCATAATTTTTCTCTGAGACTGGGTTTTGCTATGTAGCCCAGGCTATCCTCTAGCTCTGTATTGTTTCGTTTCTTTTTTTTTTTTCTGTGGGTGTTGGGCCTGCAGGCACCGCACCTAGCTTGGACCCTAATTACTGAAGCTCTATTGATGGGCATTTAGGGTATTTCCAATATTTTGCTTACGAACAAAGCAGAGGCCAGATGTTTACCAGCATGAACTGTACCTACTGGGTACATTCCCAGAAACAAAAGAACTGGGTCAAAGAGTAGGCACGGTTAATATTCTAATAAATATTGCCTAATTGCCTTTCATAGAAATATCAGTTGACATGGCTGATACCAAAGCATGACAATATCCATCTCCCCATGCCCATGGCAGCGCAGTATAGTAGGATAACTTTTAGGATTGTTGACAGCATGGTAACCATGATCAAACCCTAGAAGCATACTATATGTTTTATACCTTTAATCCCAACACTCAAGGAGCTGAGGTGAAAGGATTGCCAGCCAGCAACTAAAAATGTCATCAAGCTCTGGCCTAGCATCTGGATTTATTTAGAAACATAACTTCCTACTTAAGAGCTCATTCGGACTCAGTGAACATCACCTTTACCTTGGGTTTTAGCAAAAGCCAGCAGTCTAATATTAGAGACTCTATAACATCTCAGTTATGAATTATACCACAACCAGCCAAGTAGTTCCGACACTGTCTGGAGATGGGGGTGGGGAGCCATGCCTATCTCTGGCTCAACAAACCGTTTTCACTCAGGAGCTAAATACAATCAAAAGTAAAGGGACCTACTCTTTCACTTGAAAATCTTTTGTTGTAGGGCAGAAGTTAACATACAAGGTTTCTTTGGCTGGCCATGTATGCCTTTTTTGTGTAAGTCCTTATAATCGGTGGCTGTAACTAAAATCTAACACAGTGTAAACTCAAAAAAAGTGAGTTTCTCACTAGCAGGCCTGTCAGACCTGTTTTTGAAGATCCCCTCCAGCTAGGATTGGCTTTGTACTTTGTTAAAAAGTTGGGAAAGAATGGTAGCAGGGATGGGGTAGGGGTGGGGGGTGACCTTATCTTTCCCACAAAGCCTACAATACTACTGGGTCCTTTATAGAAAACATTTGCCAACTCACTCATGTGCACCCATGAGCACATACACAACCTTATTACATACATGTACATGTGTATCCACATGAATACATTACATACTAAACACATTCGTGGTTTTTTTTTAAAGATTGATTTATTTTATATATGTGAGTACACTGTCGCTGTCTTCAGACACCCCAGTAGAGGGCATCAGATCCCATTACAGATGTGTTGTGAGTCACCATGTGGGTGCTGGGAATCGAACTCAGGACCTCTGGAAGAGCAGTCAGTGCCCTTAACCACTGAGCCATCTCTGCAGCCCCACATTCATTTCTTTTAATGTGAGATTCTTGTTAAGACTGTACAAGGATGACATAGCCATATTGATGAATGGACTAGAACTGAAAGTCCAGAGGTAAACCCATGCATTTCATGGCCAACTGTTGCTAAACAAGGACATCGAGAGAATTCAGTTGGAGGAAGAAGTCTTTTCCAAAAGTCATCCTAGCTGGGGACGGTGACACACGCCTTTAGTCCCAGCACTTGGGAGGCTGAGGCAGGTGGATTTCTATGAGTTCCAGGTCAGTCTAGTCTACCTATCAAGATCCAGACCAGCCAAGGTTACCTAGACCCTGTATCAAAGACATAGAGAGCAAAATCATTTTGGATTTTAGATACAGAGTCTTGCTTTGTAGCCCAGGCTCGCCCAGGCTCACCCACACTCAAGACGCTCCCATCTCAGCTTCAGTGCTGGAGTTAGCACAGGCCTGCAGCACCCCACCTAATCACACGGAAGAGTGAAGCTGGATTTCCTGCCTTACACTATGCAGACACTGATTCAGGGTGGACCAAGTATCTAACTGTAAGAGCTAGAGTTATAAAAATTCTTTAAAGACTTTACAGGTATAAATTTTCAGCACTTGGTGACAGCTCCATAGATAAGGACAGCCACCCCACAGCAACTGAAGCAAAGAAACAGGCTTTGGGGAGATAAGAGGGCTTTTCTGCTTTGAATGATACTATTCACTAATTTTTAAAAGGCAACACACAGGGCTGGAGAGATGGCTCAGTGAGTGAGAGCACTGACTGCTCTTCTGAAGGTCCTGAGTTCAAATCCCAGCAACCACATAGTGAACCACCCGTAATGAGATCTGACGCCCTCTTCTGGTGTGTTAGAAGACAGCTACGGCGGCGTACTTATGTATAATAATAATAATAATAATAATAATAATAATAATAATAATAAATCTTTGAACCAGAGCAAGCAGGGACTGAGAGAGCAGAGTTGACCCGACCGGAGTGAGCGGGGTCGACAGGAGCGAGCAGAGGTCCTAAAGTTCGTTTCCCAACAATCACATGAAGGCTTACAACCATCTGTACAGCTACAGTGTACTCACATACATAAATAAATATTTTTTTTTTAAAAAAAAAGGCAACACAGAGTGGGAGGGGAAATGTTTGGAAACCACGTATTTAATAAAGTAGATGTATCCAGAATACATTTTTAAAAATACCATAACAACACAACATAGGAAAAGAGAAGGGGGCTGGAGGGGTGGCTCGGCGTTCAGAGCACTGGCTGCACCCTAGAGGACCTGAGTTGGATTCTCCACACCCACATGATGGCACACACCCATCTGCTACTCCAGTTCAGGGTTTCCAATGCCCCCTTATTGCTTCTTCAGGCACCAAACATGCACATGTTGCACAGGTGTACATGCAAACAAAGCACCCATACACATAGAAATAACATGTCAACTCAGCTGGGCACAGCGGCTCACACTTGTAATCCCAGCCCTCAGGAAACTTAGTCTACTGGTCACGGTTAGCTTTAGCTGTTTATGTGACGTAACCGTGGCCCTAGTGGGGACAGTGACATGGTGACATGGTTCCTGACCCTGGGACAGGACCCCAGTGTAAGCCTTCATGAGTGTTGATGGTTGCGGTGGGCATAAAGCTTGAGTGTCTAAGAATTACATATTTTCACATTCCTCTGAGGAATGTCATCTCTGTTAAGGTAAATGACTCCAGTGGAACTGGAAACAGCAGGTGAGTCCAGGAGGTGAAGGTGTGTGTCTCAGCAACATGATAAACAAATGCTGGGACCTTCAGGACAGCCTCTGAGGCTGTGGGAAAGGGCTCTAAATACATGAGTTCAAAATATATGTGATTCTTCAACTACGCAAAATATAAGGATGCAATATGAATTATGGGGGCTTCATGAATCTAAAGGAACAAAGACAGCTACACTGTGAGCCAGCTTATCAGAAAGATACAAAGATAGGTTGACTCCTGAATTCCAGCTCAGCCTTGGGACACAGTGAGGTTAGGCCCAGGGGTGGTGGAAATGGTCATTTCAGGGCAGGGTCCCGCTCAACAAGCTTCTCACTTACGCTTAATGAAGGCAAGCAGATTTCTCAATTCTTTTGCAATGTTAAGAGAAAAAAAATGTATGTTTACTAAAAATCAAAGAGCTGGAGTCTCAGAATGCTGATTCAAAAAATATTCAAAAGGGAACCTGAAGTAAATGACTGGACTGTTAGGTAAATAAAAAACTGGGCTTTTGGTCTGCATGAGATGAGCTAGCAAAAACCGATAGCAGTTCTTCTTTAGAACCTTTACTAGTGAGTGCTACAGCAGCTCTTCAAGAACTTTTTCTTAACAGGATTTCTGACTTGGCCAGAGGATCCAATAATTTTTTTTTTAATAGCAGCTTTTCTGACTTGGTCAGAAAAACCATCAGCTATCCAGATAGCTTTTAGAATTTTTACTAGCAGAACTGTCTCAACCAGAGAGTTTTTAGAATAGCAAGGAGAGAGAGAGAGAGAGAGAGAGAGAGAGAGAGAGAGAGAGAGAGAGAGAGAAACAGTCTGGAGGCTGCCAGCTTGGACCCATGATTGGACTTCAAGTCATTTATGACACTCCCAGACACCCCTTCTCTCAGAACCCTTTTCTGTGCTGAAGCTGGTCCTTGGCAGTATCTGGGAAGAGACTCTAAATGAATTGTTGAGAAGGCATTGGCTGTGGCAAGTCTGTGGAGGACTGTCTTGAGTGTTAATAGAAGGTGGGCCCATTCCCAGGGCAGGTGAGGTGAACTGCATCAGCAAGCTGGCTGAGCCTCCCTAGGAGCCTGCAAGCAGCAGCGTCTTCCATAGTTCCAGCTGAACTTCTTTGGATGTAAAGGAATTTCTTGGTCTGAGGTAATACTGTGTGATAACTGAAAGCAGGCCAGCCTTTGAGCTCCAGTCTTGAATTCCCTGACTGATGGACTGTGGTCTGGATTTGTAAGCTAAATAAACCCTTCATTCCTTAAGTTACTTTTGGTCAAGGTGCTTTATCACAGCGGCAGAAATACAACTAGAGTGTTTATCTGTTGCTGAAACAAAACTCCTGACAAAAATCAATCCAAGGAAGAGTTTGTTTTTGGCTCACAGCTCCAGGATACAAGTCCATCTTGTTGGGGAAGGTAGAGAGGCAACATGAGGGAACTGGCCACTTGGCATCTGTCGTTAGGAGATACCCAAGGACTGAGATCACTCACATGTAGGGTGGGTTTTCCTACTTTAATTAACCTAATCTTGATAATCCCTCACAGGCATGCCCACAATTATTTTTACACCCAGAACCTAAACCTCATTAAATTAGCAAGTTCAGCCATCACACAGGGTTACTGTGAGTTTGAGGCCAGGTCTCACTCTATAGCCAAGTACCAGGGCCAGCTAGGACTACAGGGTTTTGTTTTGACTAAAAACAAAACAAAAAAAGATGGCTAAGAGAAAAGGCTGGGGCTGGAGAGATGGCTCAGCAGTTAAGAGCACTGACTGCTCTTCCAGAGGTCCTGAGTTTAATTCCCAGCAACCACATGGTGGCTCACAACCATCTGTAATGGGATCCAATGCCCTCTTCTGGTGTGCATGAAAACAGCTACAGTGTACTCATACATAAACAAATCTTTAAGGTGTGTGTGTGGGGGGGGGGAATCTGGGGATACAACCCAGTTGGTAGAGTGCTTGTCTAACATGCTTGAAGCCTTGACTTCAATTCCCAGCATAAGACCCAGAATGAGATCGAATATTTTCCGGAACCTGGAGGCTGGTTGGGCAGCCAACGAGCCCTATCAATCCTTCTGTGTCCACACGAGACAGCTTTAGGGTTGTGGCTTGTATATGGCCATGCCAAGTTATTATTTAGGGGCGGGGATTTGAACTCAGGTCCTCATGCTTGACAGCAAGTGCTCCTACCCACTAAGCCATCACCCCAGCCTATTAATTATATTGAGGTGAAAGGCACGTGTCACTGTGACTATGTAAAGGCAAGGGGGGAACTTTGGAGCCAATTTTTATCTTCCACCTTTTTTTCCCCCAAGACAGGGTTTCTCTGTGTAGCCCTGGCTGTCCTGGAACTCACTTTGTAGACCAGGCTGGCCTCGAACTCAGAAATCTGCTTGCCTCTGCCTCCCAAGTGCTGGGATTAAAGGCATGCGCCACCATGCCCAGCCACCTTCCACCTTTATGTGGAGAGTACTGGTGACTAAACCTAGTTTGACAGTCTTTTGAAATAAGTGGTTTTACCCTCAGAACCATCTTAGCAGCTCTTGTGAATTACACTTTAAAAAAAAAAAAAAAAAAGTCGGGCTGGAAGATAGCTCAGTAGTCAAAGAGATCGCCATGAAGGCACAAGGACAGAGGTTTGGCTCCCTAACACACGTGTAACTGCTGCAGGTATGCGGGCTGCCTGTAATTCCACAGCTCAGGATATAAAGATGGGGTATGCCACAGCAAGATGGCTAGCTGGACTGGCTAAAATGTTAAGCTCTGAGTTCAAGTGAGAGACCCTGATTCAGTATACAAGGTGGAGAGAGGCATGTGACATCAACCTCTGGCCTCTACACTCACATACACGCATATGTACAGGTGAACCTGCCCACACATACAACCCTGCACAAGCATGCATACACAGGCACACACCAGTACACACACATAAACATGCTAAAAAAAAATGTAAAGCCGGGCCTGGTGGCGCAGGCCTTTAATCCCAGCACTCGGGAGGCAGAGGCAGGCGGATTTCTGAGTTCGAGGCCAGCCTGGTCTACCAAGTGAGT
>NC_034609.1:33062863-33085164 GCF_900095145.1 Mus pahari
GAGTGCGAACCCACCCCAAGGTGTTCTGCCCATGCAGACAAGGCGCCGGTCTGCGTGCAGGCAGGAACACCACAACCCATAGGTGCTCACTATCCAAAAGTACAAGCCTGAGTTCAAATCACAGAAACCAACACAAAAGTGGGATGTGGTAGCAAAGGCATCTCTAACGCTAGTACTCCCTCCGCGGAGACGGGAGGCAGAGACAGGAAAGTCTTCCGAGGTGCCCAGGGCCAGCTAGCTTGGTTTATGGAGTGGCATAGGGTTGTCTTGTGACCTGCATGTTTATGGATGCGTGTTTGTGCTCTACACAAACCCATGCACCCACAGCGCCATAGCACAGACATAGTAAAAAGAAAAAGAAAACCTATTACTCAGTAGAGAGTCTTCCGGATCTAGAATGAGTCTAGGTGAGGCAGAGGTAAGATAAGTATGTTTCTCATCACTTGACTATGAACCTAACTCACAATACCATGGAGACATTTTAAGAACACAGGAAACTCAAGAATAGCATTATTGATTGCATATTATCATAAACAGCGCAGCATTCCCCACACAATTGCCGTGGCATGAACCCAGGTCCTGTCTACCCTTGAATCTAAGCTGTCCAACATTACACAATAATTTAATAATAAACTCAAGACATTTCATTGGAGGCTATCAGTCAGCTATTTTCTTGTTGAATATGTCTGTCAGGTCAATTTCAAAGTGATCTAACAAGGCTGTAGTGGCTATTCCTGGTTGTCAACTTGACTATATTTGGAATGAACTACAATCCAGAATTGGAAGGCTCACCAGTGACCCTAATCTGGAGGCTGGGAGATAGAAGTTTCTGATCTGGATCTTGGTATGGAGATCTCGAAGCACAGTGGCTATGGATTCCAGAAGATTAAGACAGGGAGATCTCCGAGTTCAAGGTCATCTGGGATCAAAGGTGTGGCACACACCTTTAATCTGGGCTATGCCTTCTGCTGGAGACATTGGAAGAAGGGAGTCTCTCTCGCTCTTGCTCTTTCACCTGCTTGCTGTGTGGGTTTGAGCAACTGCTACATCCTTGGACTTCCATTCACAGCTACTACTGAACCATTGTTGGGAATTGGACTGCAGACTGTAAGTCATCAACAAATGCCTTTACTATATAGAGACTATCCGCTAGAGAACCCTGACTAATACAAAGGCTATGCTGCATCTTTAAGTCTAGGTCACCAAGAGTGACTGAGTTTTTTTTTTAGATTTATTTATTTATTATATGTAAGTACACTGTAGCTGTCTTCAGATACCCTAGAAGAGGGTATCAGATCTCATTACAGATGGTTGTGAACCATCATGTCATGTGGTTGCTGGGATTTGAACTCACAACCTCCAGAAGGGCAGTCAGTGCTCTTAACCACTGAGCCATCTCTCCAGCCCATGACTGAGGTCTTAAAGTTACTGTTATTTCAGCTTGTATTCACACACAAAAGTCTAAAAGCTAGTTTGATGAGAATATTTCATTTCCTAGGTATGTGTACAATCAAATTCTTGAATTTGAAATGTATTCTTGACTGATATTGAATAGTAACTCCTTTCTAAACATTCCAGTCATAAGAAAGCAAACAAGAACAATTTACCTACAGCATTGTCAAGGACCAAGATTCTTCAATTCAGCCGTTCTAGCACATTCTGCAAGATACAGGCAATGGCATCTCGTTGGAGATTTCAGGAAGGAAGAATTTGCAAGAATGCTTTATGCAAACACTTCGACTAGTCATTTTATCAGCAAGAGTCAGCACTCTCGTTTGTTCTGCCTCGTGAAGCCGCAAATCATAACAGAACTTGCACAGGGCTTTCAGAGATTGTTTTACATGACTAGCACAACTATTGGGAGGAGAGGTCCAGAACAGGGAAGTGACTTGCCCAAAGCGAACAGACTGGTCGGTGGCAGAGCTGGGACTGAGAGTTGGGCCTTCTCTACGGAGAGACTTCAGAGGTAGGTATGGGTTTTCCGCCCAAATAAGGGGAAAGAAGGGAGAGCAACGGAGAAATAATGAAGCGGACAGTAACAGGAGTCGCGTTAGAACGAGGTTGAACCACGTTCAGCCTTTCCAAACACCCTTAGATAGCAACAAGGACCACAAGCTACCTAGGTCCTGTGTCCGTGACCACCTGACAGCGTAGTCCTCCCCACAGAAGCTGTGGGCCCTCTTTTACTTTAAATGCCTCGAGAGTTGAAGAAGCCCTGGGACAAGTGGGAGTGAAGAAGGGTTTGTGACTTCGGGACGGGTGGCTCAGGTTCGGCTACGGAGGGGGAAGCCTGCGGCGGAGCTGTGGTTGGGGGATGTGGGTTCTGTGGCTGAACTCGATGTTGGGAGAGGAAACCAGGGGGGAGAAAACAGCTGAGTGGAGTTCACCAGCTCTAAAGGTGCGCGGAAGCGCCAGGACACCTCCGAAAACCCTTTAGATGCTCAGCTCCGCGTCGCCAGGACCAGGACGCGGGCGGGGCCCCTCTGGAACGCCCGCGATTGGATGATCCCTAAGCCCCGCCTTCCCGGACCCTTTTCCCCCCGAGGCCCCGCCCACAGCGCCAGGCGCGCGCCCCGGGAGCCGGGAGGGGTCGGGGCGGCGGCGGGAGGAGAGAGGTGAGGCTCCGGCACGCGCCCCACTCGCCGCGAGAGCGCGAGCAGCGCGCTCCCGTCGTCCGCGTCGCCATCTTTTTTTTTTTCCCCCCTCCGTCCGTCTGTCTGCCGTTGGCTTTGTCTGTCCGCCGCGCCGCCCCTCGCCTCCCCGCCGCCAGCCCGGCCCGCGGCCACCCTCTGCCCACCGGGGCCGGGTCCCAGGGAGCCCCGGCCCGGCCGGCCCGAGCTGCGGCCGGGGCCCATTGTCCCGCGGTCTGTCCGTCCGGAGGCGGAGCCCAGGGACGCGGAGCGCCGAGGCTGCGGGTAAAGCGCCCCCGCGCCGGGAGCCGGCAGCCCGCGTAGCTCCCGTCGGCCCGCGCCGCCGCCCGCCTTTTGTCTGCTCGCCTCTGGGGAGGGGCGGGCTGGGTGCTGCGGCGGCCGGGTGCGGGCCTCGCGGGCCGGCGTCTGACAGGCTGGGGTGGAGCTGGGGGAGGGGAGGATGGGCGTGGGAGAGCGGACAGGGCGGGGGGCCCGGCCGTCCTGGCGCGGGCGGGCGGAGGAGCCACTAAATTTAGATTTCCGAGGAGGCTAAGTGGTCCGAGGGTTGGTCTGAAGCGCGTAGGGAGACCTCTGGCTCCAGTCTTATTACCTGGGATTTACCTGTGCCCCTGTTGGGAAAAGCCAGAGAGACACCGTCTCAACTGATGGCACACCCGAGCTCCAGCGCCGACCCGAGAGGACCCGGGCACAGTGAGAAGGCTGTATGATCGTCTTTCTCTTCTCCCTTTTGGCAGCTTCACATCACTCGGATTCGGGCGACTTTACTTTGCTCCGTGGGAACCCTCACCAGAGCTGGAGGTGGGAACGCACCCTTTTTTCTTAAGGCTGGAAAAGAACACACACACACACACACACACACACACACACGCACGCACGTCGTGTGCTCTGGAAGCTGCATCCTAACACCTGTGAGAAAGCAGAGACAGGATGAGGGGGTGGGGGCCAATGCATCCTTCCCAAGGACTCTTGACTGTGGCTCTATAGATGGTAAAAACAAAAACAACAACAACAACCCCCCCCCCAAAAAAAACCCTACTCCCTTTAAAAGTCGCATCCCTTATAGGTCGATCCTCCCAGCTGAAGATGCTCAGGCGGCTCGGTTCGCTATCCAGTTATATTCCGAGCTTAAGTTTCACATCTGGGCAGCACTGAAAGCAAAAAGGGACCAAGTGACCTTTTGTACCTATGGGGTTTTGTTTTAAGAGGGTTGCAACCTATAAAACTCACCTCAGATACTGTGCAGCTTGGATCAGGAGTGGCCTTCCGGTGCCATTTGACTGTCTCCTTATTTTCTTATTTTCCACGGTCTCCCCCCCCCCCCGGACTTTTTCTTTGTAGTGGGTGTTTGAATTCTTGTGCCTTGGCTTTGTTTTGTGGGAAGGGAGGGTGTGTGTTTATTTTGCCTTGATCCCTCAGGTGTGAAGTCCCAGGAGGGACCATCTGGTCAGTTCCCCACTGGGCCACTAGGAGGCAAGTGAGAGGCAGTAGTTCAGCTGTGGCTGCAGGTTTCCTCTGTGCCTTGCAGTTTTCTTACTGAACCTGTGTCTTGCCAGGATGATCTAAATGGAGCCTGGCACTCCTTCAAACAGACTTTATTACTTCAATCTCAGAGCTTTGGTTCCTGGTCCTTAGGGGGGGTAAATGGAGATGAGGTATCATTTGTTTTCTGTTACACAGTAGAGAAGTGTAGAGAAACTGGCAGACTGCATCTCGTTCAGATTTCAACTTTGGGAGTCCGCAGACACAGAGAAAGACCTAAAGTGTGATATTCATTCACAGCGTATATTAAAATGAGTAGGGAGAATAAACCAGGCGTAGTCATACCTCTGACCCCATTGGTCTGAAGGCTGAGGCAGGGGGTCATTGAGTCCAGGGGTTTGAGGTAAAGACTCAATCTCCAAAAAAGAGTAGGGGCAGGGGAAAGGAGTGACCACCCCCTACAACTGGGGGTGTAGCTTAGTAGGTAGCATGATTGCCCACTATGCACAAAGACCTACCTAACATACACAGAATTCTAGGTTCTGTCCCCAGCACCATGGAAAGCTGGGTATGGAGGTGTGGAGGCAGGTACCACACCTGCCTATATTGTGTTGAGACAGGAATATCAGAAGTTCAAGATCATTGTTGGCTATATATCCCGCTCAAGATGAGTTAAGGATACATGAAACTCTATCTTCAAGAAAAAGAGAACCAGAGAATACATCCCCTTTTATTAGACATCAGGACGCTGCTCTCTAAAATCATTCTTTCTGTTGTACATATTAGGAGTTATTTTCCTTTTTTAAATTGAAGGTCTGAAAAGAACTGTGTTTGGTATGCAGCTATGCTAGAAGACTGCCTGAAAGCTGCTTCCCTTGCCACTTCCTGTGGAGGCCTGTCTTTGCCATTTGCGGTTTCTTTCTTCTTTTGGTAAGGGAAGCCAGGATCTGATTACAGGTCTGAGGGCCTTTTAGCTACATAGAGGAGTAAGTAGGTTGGCATTATCAGGTGAGCTTCCTTAACTGGAGTGCACAGTACATCTAGTAGTTTGTCTTAAAGCAGTGAACTATATATTTCTATATGTGAGCCCAGTTTAAGATAGCAGGAACTGAAAGGAAACAGGGAAATGACTAAATCCACATCCGTAACTTAGGTAGAAAACAGAATTTCACCTCTTCCATTTACATTGTTCATTCTGCTGTGTTTGTTTTGTGGTGTTGGGAATCAAACCTGGGGCCTGATGCATGCTAGGCAGGCACTCTGCCAATATATCTCATCCCCAGTTCTTACTCTGTCTTGTCAAAAAAAAAAAAAAAAAAAAAAAAAAGGCCACAGCCTCTGTAACTAACCCACTTCAGAGTCTCTTACAGTGCTTATGACTGAACCAATGTTGTTGTTAACAAGGAACCTCCAGGTTTAAGAATTTGCCTGCCCCCGCCCCTCCACCAGAGGGGCAGGTGCACATCTTTGCTGCTCTTCTTGTATAGGGAGCTTCATCCTTTATTCCTCCCTGGTCTCCTTGCTACACAGCAAAATTGAGAAGAGGCTAGAAGAGTATGACTTTTGACCTCTTCAGACCATCTGAGCAGGGCCAGTTGGAGTTCTACATTAGTACTCCACTGCATGGAAGGCATCTGCTCTTCTGCCGAGAGCTTGTCTTGAGTGGTGGAAGTTTGATTTGCTCCTGTATCATCCATCATGCCAGGGTCCTGGCAGGGTGCCTGTATTGCAGATAAGTGATACCTTTGCTCCCTCTAAGCATCGTTCCTTAGGAAACTACCTAGAGGCACAGACTGCAGGCCTTGGCTTCCAGTGGCACACGTGCCGGGTCAGCCGCTACAGGTCTTTGTTGTCTTTTTACTTTCTTTCACATCTGTGGGAGTACTCCTTTTACCCACAGTACTTCTAACTTTGATTGCCTGGATTTGCATCTCCTTTTCTGTCCAGCGCTCTTGATTGTGACCACTTAGTGGTAGTCTGAATTCCAAAGACAGCTTTATAGAAGAATTCTCTTAAGTCCTCAGAGTAGTCGCCTCTCAAGTTCCTTGGTCCTTGACTTGGAGTTAGAGATTTAGTTACCTTTTTCATTTCATTAGTTTAGTTATTTATTATCTAGTGAGTTTTATATGCTCAAGAGGTATTTTTAAGATCCTTAAATGTTCTTATTTTGTAATTTCTGGGAAGACTAACAGGCTAACAATATTGTTTTTTAATTTTTTTATTTTTGCAGGTCAGCACCTTACAAGGAGGTAGTGACCTGTCCAGGGGTAAAACTGGGAAAGATCCGAGCTTGTATACCAGAGAAACATGTCCCGTAGGAAACAGACAAATCCAAATAAAGTTCACTGTGAGTACTGGGCTTTGTCTTTTGAAACCTGGGTTGGAATGAAAGAGAATCCTCAGTTTTGGGAAAGAGGCTCATACTCATTTGTGTGTGTGTGGGGGGGAGAGAAAGGATTAAAGATTTCCAGTATGGATTTGAAATGTAAAGTTACTGGAGTGATGTCTAACTTGTCCAAGAGGTATGTATATACATTTGATTCATCCTTAATATGAACAATTACAGGAAACTTATTTTGTGAAAAAATATATTAGGTGTCAAGGCTATAAAACAATATAACAACTAAACTATAATACAGCTATACATACATACAGAAGAAACATAAAAATATAAGCTAGTATATGCTGTTTGCCCAATAGATGCAGTATAGATTATGTACCACAAATGTTAAAAACAGGGCAGTTTCAGTACCTGGGGAAGTGATGGGAGTGCTTGATGAAAGAGGCCCTAGACCATGAACAGGCCTTAGAGGATGAAAGGTGGACTTAGACAGGAAGGGAATGCACCTGATCTGTTAGAGAAGGAAGAGAGTTCTAGAAAGCACAAGTTTTATTTGTCTAAAATCACAGGCTAGGCAACCCCAGAGTAAGACCCCATCCAGCTAAAGTTTTAACTTGTGAAAAGGACTTAAGAAAACCTTCAGCATGGGCTGGTGAGATGGCTCAGCGGGTACAAGCACTGACTGCTCTTCCAAAGGTCCTGAGTTCAAATCCCAGCAACCACATGGTGGCTCACAACCATCTATGCCCTCTTCTGGAGTGTCTGAAGACAGCTACAGTGTACTTACATATAATAAATAAATGAATCTTTTAAAAAAAAGAAAAGAAAAGCTTCAGCCGTATGTAGGAAACCATCAATAATAGAAAGCTGATCCAAGGGTAACTGGACAAGGGGGCAAGTTCTAAGCCCCATCAAGCAGCAGAACTTGGCAGCTTTGGCCCCAGGGTTCTGGCTTTAAGGCTCTAAGAGAGGGGTTGTGGAATCCCGCCTCAGTCAGGGAAAGCTGCTGAGACTCGGTGTGTGTCAGCGGCATCCCTTCTGTATAGTGAGAAACAGCAACAAAACCAAGAACTAAACCAAGTGCTTGTTGTACAAGCGTGAGGACCTGAGTTCAGGTCTCCAGAACCCATGTGAATAAAATTAAAATCATTAAAAATAACAAACCTTTAGGGGTTGAGATGGCTCAACAGGTAACCTGCTTTGGCAGCTAATGATCTGAGTTTGATTTCTGGGACCAACATGGTGGAAGGAAAGAACCAACTCCTGCAAGTTGTCCTTTAGCCTACCACATACATGTAGAAATTTCTACTGAAACAGATGTAATGTGCCTGCAGGTAAAGAAACAAAGGAGCTAGTGGGGTAACAGCACAGTTGTACTGAAGTCTAAGAAACAGCAAAGCTTGAGTGGCCTGTGCCTGTGTTTGCGTAGCTTCTATCTTTTAGGTAGATGCCCTCTCACCCAGACAGAACTAGAGTCAGAAAACTTGAGGCCCTGGCTTTAATTTTTAGTTTGTGTAATATAGTATAAAACGGATGTTTATCTATATGTCCATGCATCACATGCATGCCTGATACCCACAGAGCCAGAAGAGGAAATCAGGTTTTCGGAACAGTAGGTGTTCTGATTGAAGAGTAGCCTCTGAATTACACAAGGTTGTGAGCCACCGTGTGGGTCCTCCAAAAGCAGTGGGAAGCTTCCTTATCACAGACTTTGGTTTTCTATCTAAATCATCCAAATAGCCCATTCCTATCTCCTTTAGCAGACTCGATGCAAAATCGAGAACCCAGAATTACTTGTTGTAAAGAAGTTGCCACTGAGTTGAAACCTTGTGTTTCAGACCTTCTCCCTTACCTGCTTTCCCACTTCTTCCCTCTCTGAGTACAAGTCTGTCGACTCTGGAGAATTTGAAAATGCAGTCCTTTGTATGCTCACATATCACGTCCTGAAATCAAGGAAGCCACCAAGTAAAAAGCTTCCCTCAAGACACTTGGCTCTCAGGCTGCAGGTACTGAGGCTGCAGAGCTGCAGAGGGAAGCTGTGCCGGTGCAAACGCACCCAGGTCTTTTCCTTTCTGAGAAGCCGGGGGTGGGGGTGGGGGTGGAACTGCTGCTCCCCACATAGACAGCTCTACCCAGAGTGCCAGCTGGGGAGGAATCACAGTGCATGCGCCCCTCACCATGTATTTCTCCCCCCCCCCCCCCCCCTCCCGCACTGCTGCTTTCTCTGAACAGACATCTGCTCATTTAGAGAATATGTTCAACTGGGTAATTTCAGGAAGCCAAAACTTGCATTTATTAAAGTACACTAAGGACCCAAAGGGAAAAAGAGCAAAATCTTGGTCCTTTGAAGACTTGTAACTTAGTCTTTCCAGTTTTTTTTCAAACTGGCTTTCATCGCCTTGATCTTCACTGGTCTGTGAATCCCTAGGCAAAAGTGAGATGAACACTCTCTGCTATTCATACCAAATTTAAAGAGAGAGAGAGAAAGAGAAGAGTGCCTGGGGTTTATTGTGGAACCTGGCTATTGATAGGCAGATAAATGCCCACATTTAATACGAAAGTGACCATTAATATCTGGGAGCTGGAGAATTTTAACTTAATCTAACAGTCTCAAGATAAAATAATAATTTTACATTATAAAAATAGGTAATTCACAGGGCTAGAGAAGTGGCTCAGTGGTTAAGAGCACTGGCTGCCCTTCCAGAGGACCTGGGTTCAGTTCCCAGCATCCACATAGCAGGTCACAACTGTCTGTAACTCGAATTCCAGGGGATATGTCACTCTCACACATGTAGGCAAACCATAAATGCACCTAAAATAATAATTTTTTAAAAAGGCAGCAATACATTTCTTAGTCACAAATATTTGTATCATATTGTACTTGAATTAACATGTAAATTTCTTACAATTTTTGTTTTGTGTATAGGGTAGAGAGGGAGGGCAAGCTACAGTATACACATGAGGACAGCTGCCAAGTATGGGTCCTCTCCTTCAACCATGTGGGTTCCAGGAATTGAACCCAGGCACGGTAGAAAGTGCCTCTACCCGCTGAGCCATCTCACCAGGTTCAGTGACATATTTCTTAGCAGCTTTCGCTACCTTCTCTCCAAAGGATAATTCTGGACAGGTGGATTTGGAGATTAGATAAAAGTTAACTACCAGACAAATCATTTACTCTTGCTAGGAAGTTTGATAAAATTACCTTTAAGATTTAAAAATAAATATATATTGTTCCTGTTGCTATTTAGAATAGGAACAGCCTTAAGGATAATACTTGT
The DNA here is from genome assembly GCF_900095145.1 of Mus pahari. Classification (NCBI taxonomy): domain Eukaryota; kingdom Metazoa; phylum Chordata; class Mammalia; order Rodentia; family Muridae; genus Mus; species Mus pahari. The sequence continues at coordinate 33,072,613 of NC_034609.1, forward strand.
TTTAGGCTTTTCCATAGTCAGAAATAGAATAAAAGAGTAGTGGAGTACTGTTTCTGCACTGCTGAAAAAATAATGTATTCCAAGTTCCTTAGCTGAGAATGCCAGAAAGAATCTTAGTTAGGTAACAGTGCAGAGACTCCATTCTGTTCTAGAAATGTCTCAATAGTTGACTTAATAGAATTTTGAGTTCATGTTGATAAAGATGAAAGAAAGATTCATCTGCCTGGCATGGTGGCACACACCTTTAATCCCAGCACTTGGGAGGCAGAGGCAGGCAGATTTCTGAGTTCGAGGCCAACCTGGTCTACAAAGTGAGTTCCAGGACAGCCAGAGCTACACAGAGAAACCCTGTCTCGGAAAAGAAAAAAAAAAAAAAAAGAAAAGATTCATCTGCTTTTAGATATCTTTTAAAATTCAGTTTAATTTTATGTGTATGGGTGTTTTGCCTTGCATACCTGGTACCCATAGAGGCCAGGAGAAGTGGGTATTGGATCTCTTGCAACCAGAGCTTACAGATAGTTTTGAGCCACCACGTGGGTGTTGGGAATCAAACCTGGTCCTCTGACAGAGCCGTTAGTGCTCTTAGCCACCAAGCCATCTCTACCTAACTTCTAGATATCTGTCCCTTGGTACAGTGTGACAGGGAATATTTTTATTGTTCATTTCTGGCATGTTATAAATCCAGTTCGGTTCCTTACAGACCTAAAGTGTTAACTGATGAGCGTTACCGACTGACTTCTTTCCTTAGTGCCTGGTCTGTCTCTGGCCCTTAGGTCCAGGAACATGAGCCAGTGTAGAGGAATTCACTATTAGAGCTGGCCATGGCTTTGCTGGTTCAGTGGGATCAACTGGGAAAGTTAAATACTTCTGCAGAGGAGGAAGAGAACCACTGTACAGCTTACTTTTGCCTTCTCTTATATCGTCTTAGTAACTTAGAGCCCACATGTTGCCTTAGGAATGGTGAACACAGGCTGGACATAGTGGTGCACACCTTCAATCCCACCACTCAGGAGGCAGAAGTAGGTATCTACCTGTGATTATTCAAGTCTAGCCTGCCCTACATAATGATTGCAGGCTAGCCAGAGCTCCTAGAGATAACCGCTCTAAAAAAGCAGACAACAAAAATGTGAACATGGTTTTAAAGCAACTAATTTTTCCTTTGCTTGAAGTCTGTATACCTAGAAAAACATTCCTGCCCTCTCCACCTCCATTATTGCCACAGGATAAGTTTGTCACAATATCAGTTTCATAGTGACTCATGACAGTGCTATCAGAACAGTCCTTTTTTCCTCTTGTCATATTGTGGCCTTGAAAACATTATTTTGATATTTGAGTTGTTGTTGCATGATATGAAGATACAGTAATACTATGATGAGAGCCAGTCTACCACAAAGAGAAAAGTATTTGTTGCAACAGACCTGAAAGCCCTGTCATATCAATTTCATACCTCTGCTTCTAGCACGGGGGAAGTTGGGACTTTGGAGGATAGAGTTATAGCTGAGGGCCAAAAGCTATGCACAAGATTGAAGGCTTTAACCCCTATCCCAAGAGAAAGATCAAGAACGAGAGCCCAGGGCTAGAGAGATGACTCGGGGGATTAAGAGCACTGTCTGCACTTCCAGAGGTCCTGAGTTAATTCCCAGCAACCACATGGTGGCTCACAGCCATCTATAATGAGATCTGTTGCTCTCTTCGGGCCTTCAGGCATACATATAGGCAGAATGCTGTATGCATAATAAATAAATCTTAAAAACAACAACAAAAAAAACAAAACAAAACAAAAAAAAAACAGGAGCTCAGAGAAGACATTATAGTTACATAGGCCCCAATACTTGGTTTCACCATAGACCTTCGTTTCCATCCATTTTTTTTTTTTTAAAGATTTATTTATTTATTATATGTAAGTACACTGTAGCTGTCTTCAGACACTCCAGAAGAGGGCATTAGTTCTTGTTACAGATGGTTATGAGCCACCATGTGGTTACTGGGATTTGAACTCCGGACCTTTGGAAGAGCAGTCGGTGCTCTTACCCACTGAGCCATCTCACCAGCCCCCATCCATTTTTAGAAAGTGATTTATATTCAATTGTGTGTTTATAGGTTTATGTTCACGTGAGTCAGATCCTTGTGGAGGCCAGAAACATCATATTCCCTGGGCAGGAGCTATAGGCAGCTGGGAGCCTCTGACATGGGGACTGGAAACCAAACTTATTTAGCAAGAGCAATAATATACACTCTACTGCTAAGCCACCCCTCCATCACCTTTGGTTATCTTTTTTTTTTTTTTTTTTTGGTTTTTCGAGACAGGGTTTCTCTGTATAGCCCTGGCTGTCCTGGAACTCACTTTGTAGACCAGGCTGGCCTCGAACTCAGAAATCCACCTGCCTCTGCCTCCGGAGTGCTGGGATTAAAGGCATGCGCCACCACGCCTGGCTACCTTTGGTTATCTTAATGACACACAGATAGTATGAGGCTTGTGGACGTTGTACATCGTGGTGCGCACTAGGCTCCGCACCACGATGTACAACGTCCACAAGCAGAGGCCAGAAACATCATATTCCCTGGGCAGGAGCTATAGGCAGCTGGGAGCCTCTGACATGGGGACTGGAAACCAAACTTATTTAGCAAGAGCAATAATATACACTCTACTGCTAAGCCACCCCTCCATCACCTTTGGTTATCTTTTTTTTTTTTTTTTTGGTTTTTCGAGACAGGGTTTCTCTGTATAGCCCTGGCTGTCCTGGAACTCACTTTGTAGACCAGGCTGGCCTCGAACTCAGAAATCCACCTGCCTCTGCCTCCGGAGTGCTGGGATTAAAGGCATGCGCCACCACGCCTGGCTACCTTTGGTTATCTTAATGACACACAGATAGTATGAGGCTTGTGGACGTTGTACATCGTGGTGCGCACTAGGCTCCGCACCACGATGTACAACGTCCACAAGCAGTCCAGACTGAGCCATCTCGCCAGCCCCATGTAGTTCCATTTTTTTTTTTAAGATTTATTTATTTATTATATGTACGTACACTGTAGCTGTCTTCAGACACCCCTGAAAAGGGCATCAGATCTCATTACGGATAGTTGTGAGCCACCATATGGTTGCTGGGATTTGAACTCAGTACCTTCAGATGAACAGTCAGTGCTGTTAACTGCTGAGCCATCTCTCCAGACCCTGTAGTTACATTCTTTTTTTTTTTTTTTTTGGTTTTTCTCTGTATAGCCCTGGCTGTCCTGGAACTCACTCTGTAGACCAGGCTGGCTTTGAACTCAGAAATCCGCCTGCCTCTGCCTCCCAAGTGCTGGGATTAAAGGCGTGCGCCACCACTGCCCAGCTCTATAGTTCCATTTTTTTTTTTTTAAAGATTTATTTATTATTATATGTAAGTACACTGTAGCTGTCTTCAGACGCACCAGAAGAGGCAGTCAGATCTCATTATGGATGGTTGCGAGCCACCATGTGGATGCTGAGATTTGAACTCAGGACCTTCAGAAGAGCAGTCAGTGCTCTTAACGGCTGAGCCATCTCGCCAGCCCCCTGTAGTTCCATTCTTAATGAGATAAGAAAAACCTATCTCTTTTTCTCTATATACCAAGCTCCTGGAAATTAAAATGCTCTTTCAGGTTAACTCTTCAATAGCATGGATCACAGGCAGAGTTCATGAAAAGTAAATGCAAAATCAGGGATGGCCACAAGGCCACACTAGCCAAGGAGACTGGCCGGATAAGTGGTATCTGTTGTAGGCTAGTCAGTGTGTTTCAGGGAGGTAGAATATTATCTCCCCCACCCCTGCCCTGCCTTCCCCTTCCCTCCCCATCTGTTACTTAGCCAGTCATGTTTATCATGGTAATTTCAGTGGACATTAGAGCAAGGCAGGAGGAATGACCAAGACATAGATCACAGCTATTGAAATGAGTGTTGAAGAAAGATGGGGCTGGAGATTTACTCAGGATTACAGAAGCGTTTGTGAAATGAATGAGCTAGAGTGCATTAGGGCTGTGCTGACAGTAATTTCAGACAGATGGTTGCTCAGTCTCTTGCCGTGCCTCCGCTCCACTTCTCCTCCTCTTCCCTCTGTCTTCCCAGTCCTAATGGAAGGGTGCAGTGGAATCGAGATTCTGTAGTTAAGTAGTGATTTATCACCTTTCCCAGGGTCAAGAATAGGAAGATTTAAGATAAGCTAACTGCCCAGGAACTATTGGAGCTAGCTTGGAGATAAATGGGTCCCCACAAGGGTACCTTTGAATGGTCTGAGCTTCCAACCAGTTTGCCTAGGCGTGTACTACCCAACTGGTGGCCTGACTACTTTTTCTTGTGATCACCAGGGGATCAAGTATTTGCTGGGTTAGAAGAACAAGCCCGACAGGCAATGATGAAAACCGATTTTCCTGGAGACCTTGGCAGTCAGCGACAAGCTATCCAACAACTACAAGATCAGGACTCCAGTAGCAGTGAGTTCTGCACCTTCTGGTAATGACTCAGGGCAATGGGAGAGGAACTAATAGCGTGTGCGCTGTGGGGTTGTGCATGGGCGTGGGAGGAAGATCTTAGAAGGCAGACTGATCTCGGGTCTGAATCTGTTCACTCAGGACAGTCGGCATGGTTTCATTCATGACTCATGGACTCTAGTAATTGACACTGCTGTTCCGTATACAGAGAGTTTCATGGTGATCATGATACAGGACAGTCTAAGACAAATGGTTAGTGTTCAGGCAGCTTGTGGGCCAGGTCAAATAAAAAGAAAAAAAATCCCTTTGCTTCAGGTCTACTTATTTATAGTTAATGAAGTATGAGAGACATTAATGAATTTTTGCTTGAGGTCCTAGTTTTAGTGTTTTACAGATTTGCTTTGTGATGAGATTATATAGCATTATATAGCAAGCACATGAAACTAATCAGGTAGAAAAAAGAAATGAGGGCTGGAGAGATGGCTCAGCAGTTAAAAACATTGACTGCTCTTCCAGAGGTCCTGAATTCAATTTCCAGCAACCACATGGTGGCTCACAACCATCTGTAATGGGACCTGGTGCTCTCTTCTGGTGTGTCTGAAGACAGCTACAGTGTACTTGTCATATATATAATATATAAACAAATAAAATCTTAAAAAAAAAGAAAAAAAGAAATGAACCCTAGGATTTCTCAGAATCCTGTGGAACACAGCAGTTTCTAATAGGCTATTGTTCTAAAACAATAAAAAGTTGTACCATCCTTCTAGACAGCATACTTTTTTAAAAAAATGCTCCTGCTAGAGTCACTCAGATAATTGACAAGTTACAAAAGTATATGCAGCCATGCCTTAGACTAAACCTACAAATGTTCCACACTGGATGCTAGTGAGAAAAGGATTTATTCTGGGCTAGCCCGTCATGATTGAGATGGATTTGAGTGACAGAAAGCTTTAACAAAATGTCCTATGCTCTCGAGCACTAAAGTGAGGTCTGCCCCATGACTGATACATCTACATAGATGCGCATGACCCTGTTATCCAAAGAGAAATGATCTTTATTCAGATTTAGAATTTAATGCAAACCAGAAGGGGAACAAGAAGCGCTGACAGGACAGTGAGCCCCTGTATATCAGGTGTGATGAGACTCCTCACAGCAGCCCTAGGAGCCCAGAATCCAAGCGGGGGGGGGGGGGGAATTATCTCCTGATGACTCCTCTCCAGCAGGACTTCCTCTGTGATCTTTAAAACGTCCACGCCAAACATCATTGTTCCCCTCAACCATTTTCTCCCTCTATTTTTATTTTTTACTTACAAATGATGGACAAAATCAGCTCCCACAAACCGTGCAGATTCATTAGCCACAGGTAGGTGACCTGACAACCACATGCTTCCCTGCTAAACTAGAACAGTGACTTCTGTCTAAGATGAGGAACAACACTTCCCCACTTCTTTCACATTTAGTTTTCCATTAGGTAAGCCAGAGAACCATCTAAAATAGGTTTTATTAGCTTAAAATGTACATTACTAGTGTATTAGTAACAGTGGACAGCCGAGCATGGTGGGATACACCTTTGATCCCAGCACTTAGACTGAGACAGGAAGTTCTCTTGAGTGTCAGGCCAGCCTGGTCTACAAAGAGTTCCAGGACAACCAGGGCTACGCACAGAAACTGTCTCAAAAGAGGGGGGAGGTTGGTGGGGGACAAGAAAAAGAAGATAAAATTGGACGCCTTCTATCCCTATAAATTGTCCAGGGTTGGTTGCTATGCTAATTCTATTTTCCCACTGTAATTGTATAGCGCTTTCCCTATAAATGGATAAAATTTAAAACTAATTGGTTCTTATATCCTTACTGATATGAGGAAATAAAATTCTTTTACTATATATGGAAGTATGTATTAATGTTTGTTGTGAGAGAAGAGATTGGTGGCCTCAGGGTAGAACTGTCTGAGGCAGCATGGGAAAACTGCAGGTGGTTAAGGAGACAAGTAAGTAATAAGGTCAGGAAGAGGGTTGTTAAGTCCGAGATGATGTGATAGGGGGTGAGTTTGGGATTGTGTGCTCCAGGAGGTTCCATCTCAAGGGTGAAGATACTGAGAACTATGAATAACAACGGTTTGGCCAAGCATGGTGACACATGCCTAGAATCACAGCACTTGGGAGAGAGGCAGGAGGCTCAGAAGTTCAAGGTCATCTTCGAATACATAGTGAGACAGAAGCCAGCCTGGACTACATGAGACCTGTTTCAAAAACAACAATTACTATTTTGGTAATGTAGGAAGCTAGTTAGGATTTTTAATGCAGATTTGCCTCACATTTTTCCTATAGTGTGTATATATAGCATAATGAATGGTAGTTATAGCTGATTTGTGCCCACCAAGCACTGATGCAAACTGTATTACCTGAAGTCTGAAAATGTTTTTTCATTGTAGCTGCAAACTGTTAAGTGGATAGCAGCTCAGGATGTATTCTTATAAAAATCAGAACAAGTGACCAGTTTATGTGTTCCAGGTGACAGTGAAGGTGATGAAGAAGAGACCACACAAGATGAAGTATCTTCCCACACATCAGAGGAAGATGGTGGGGTAGTCAAAGTGGAAAAGGAATTAGAGACTGCAGAAGCGCCTGTCGGTAGTGGGGACACATTAGCAGAGCATGAGGCAAGTGCACAGGCCTCGGCTGGCTGGCCAGCAGCTTTCCCTCCACCCCAGCTGTACCCCGAAGCTCTCCCTTCTTCCCCTCCGCCCCAGCTGCACCCCGAAGCTCTCCCTTTTTCCTCTCCACCCCAGCCGCACCCCGCAGCTCTCCCTTCTTCCCTGCAGAGTGAGAACTACTCTCAGGAGCTTCTCTCTCAGGAGGATGTTTTCAGGTTAGATCGTCAGGCTGTCTTGTGGAACCAGCTTCCAAATACATTGTATCCTGAGGAGTCATGCCAGGAACATGTAGAAGGGAATCTAGTCCTTTTCCTGCACAGTCCAGTGTCCTCAGGGCAGAAAGCCTTGAAAATTGGAGAAATTTCATTTCTTTCATTCAAACAATGCTTTACCCTTCAGTCTGCAGTGGGAACCTAAGACTCCTGAAGAAGGTGGGGGAGGGGAGACTAGTGAAGAGTCTTCATGACTTGCCTGTTTGGTGGATTTGCAGGTCACAGAAAACCTAAATTCTGACCCCTTACTTGAACTCTGCCAGTGTCCCCTCTGCCAGCTAGACTGTGGGAGTCGGGAGCAGCTGATTGCACATGTGTACCAGGTATGGCATGGCGAGGGAGCTCTGGGGCTGAGTGCCAGCAGTGTAGAGGGCAGATGCTGCAGTGGCCTTGGCCTCTGCAAGGGAAGCTCAGGTTATTGGTTCTACTAGGATTCCTTCCACCCCTCATAGCGTCTTAGGAAATAATGGTTGCACTCCAATACTGTAGAATTAAGTATCATGGCCTTGTTTTACTAATTTGTTTAATACAATCAGTAGTGAAATAAACTGACTTCTCTTAACAATGATGGCTTTTAAAAGTGGGGAAGGGCCAACATAAATTATATAATGTGAGTCAACAAGATGGCTCTAGTGGTAAAGGTACCTGCTCATAAGCCAGATGACCTGAGTCCAGTCCTCAGGACCCACACGGTGGAAGGAGAGAACTCATTGCCTTTGTTATCCTCTGACCTCTACGCACACATACACTGTGGCATGCACGGGCACAAAGATAAAGCACAGAGTGGCATATTCTGGGGGTGCCCGTGAAAGTACAAACAAGGAAACAGCATAAGACATGTCACCCTAATAGGTACACAAGTAAGGGTGTGCCTACTCCTGATGCTCTGTGTTCTGAGACAACAGTACAGAGCCCAGGTTGTACCAAGCTTTAGAGACCATATCTGTAAAGATAGTTGGTTCATTAGAAGTACTTCTTCTGAAGCCTGAGGAAAGAGTCTTTGAATACTTGTTACACACCACTACTTTTGCCCGGCCCCTTAAGTGTACTCCTAAAATGCACTTGTATCGGTAGGTACATATGAGCCAGGGAAGACAAAACTACCAGGAGTATGAATTCCTTTAAGTCTCTGAGGCAGCCTCTGGAACTCCATTATTCCTCAACCATTCATGTGTCCCAGAATATGGCCAGAACTCACAGTAATAAAATCTGAGCAATGGTCTGAATGGCTGGGCTCCTCTGGAAATCCACTAACACAATAGGCTGTGCTTTTCCCAGGAGCTAAAAAAAAAAAAAAAAATTGGTTCCAAGTCCCTCAGTCTCAGGGAAGAAAAGGAAGGGGTGCAGACTGGCCTGAAGGCAACAAGGAATTGACAGCTTGAGGCTTTATTTTACAGCATACTGCCGCGGTGGTGAGTGCCAAGAGTTACATGTGCCCTGTCTGTGGACGGGCCCTTAGCTCCCCGGGGTCTTTGGGTCGCCACCTCCTAATTCATTCAGAAGATCAGCGGTCTAACTGTGCTGTGTGTGGAGCCCGCTTTACTAGCCATGCCACTTTTAACAGGTTAGTAGAACACCTAACCTTGTGCTCAGAGCAAGTTACGGGTATAAGATGCTGCTTTCCCAGGTCAAAAGAAACAAGAGATAAATAACTCAAATGAACTGACAGAACAATCTGGAAATAAAAGAAATGAGACTCGGAGATGCGATAGACAGTATGCACTAGTTATCCCTCAAGGGAAATGAATTGCTTTTTTTCCCTTTCAGAATATTTCCAACTAGAAAGTGAAGCAGAAACATGCAAGAGCATTCATGATAATACAGAAGTTGCAGTATGCTAAGGGGATCCTGGTGTAAGGACACACTGCTGTGTTCTAGGGAGACTAAAAAACACTGTCCCCTCCCATTGCCTTGTTTGTACGGTGCACAAGCTACTTTTCTTCCTTTCTTTTTTTTAAGTGGAAAGATCCACTTTGGTTTTTTGAGACAGGGTTTCTTTGTGTAGCCCTGGCTGTCCTGGAACTCACTCTGTAGACCAGGCTGGCCTCGAAATCAGAAATCCACCTGCCTCTGCCTCCCAAGTGCTGGGATTAAAGGTGTGCGCTATCACTGCCCTGATACAAGCTACTTTTCCTTCTGGGCAGTGTCAGATAGGAAGCGGTAAGGCAGTGAATTATTGTACCTGTGTGAAGGAAGTGTCCACCTCCAGGCCCCTTCATTCACACACCAGGCTTAGACCTGCACAGCTCCTTAAGAAACTGCCATTCTGACTTAGCCTTACAGGGTTATTCTAGGTAGGTTTCTATGGTGGGAAGCTCAGTTGTTAATTCAAGGTGGGCCTTAAAACATAATAGGCACCCTAGTGATCTTCCAAGCCTTCAAAGCAAACCGTAGACGTGGGACAGTCTGCCTAGCTATTAAGGAGTAAGTTTACCTATGTGCTACAGGGAGATACTAACCATCAAACATGTTTACTTCTCAGTGAGAAACTCCCTCAAGTACTTAATATGGAATCCGTACCCCAAGTCCACAGTGAGGGTCCCTCCAGTGCTGAAGGAAAGGACATTGCCTGCAGTCCTCCAGTATACCCTGCTGGGATTCTGCTGGTTTGCAACAACTGTGCTGCTTACCGCAAGCTACTGGAAACACAGACTCCCAGTGTACGCAAGTGGGCCCTTCGGCGACAGAATGAACCTTTGGAAGTAAGGCTGCAACGACTCGAACGAGAACGCACAGCCAAGAAGAGTCGGCGAGACAATGAGACCCCAGAGGAGAGGGAGGTAAGACGCATGAGGGATCGTGAAGCCAAGCGCCTCCAGCGCATGCAAGAGACAGATGAGCAGCGAGCTCGCAGGCTGCAGCGAGACCGGGAGGCCATGAGGCTGAAGCGGGCCAATGAAACCCCAGAGAAGCGGCAGGCCCGACTCATTCGAGAGCGAGAGGCTAAGAGGCTCAAGAGGAGACTGGAGAAAATGGACATGATGTTGAGAGCTCAGTTTGGTCAGGACCCTTCTGCCATGGCAGCCTTAGCAGCCGAAATGAACTTCTTCCAGTTGCCTGTGAGTGGGGTAGAGTTGGACAGCCAGCTTCTAGGGAAAATGGCCTTCGAAGAACAGAACCACAGCTCTCTGCACTGAGCCACGCCTTCTTGCCTGACCTCCCATCCACTCCAGCCCTCGGGATTGGTGCTGCAGTCACTCAGGAGGCCACAGTCCTTGCTGCCACGGGCAGGTCCCGGTTGGTTGCAGGGAAACCTGTGCATCCTCTGCATTTGCGAACAGGATGGGGTCAGGAGGGGTCCTGGCTCAATGCAGCTCTGGACAAGGGAGCAGGCACTCCAGAAACCAACCTGGACTCTTCAGCCCACAGTGGCAGGCCAGGATTATGGGACTGTGGGACCCAGTATGGTCCATGAAGCTGTGAGGGCAAATAAATTAATTTTATCTTTACTGACCCCTGGCTCCTTTGTCTTGTTTCTGTTTCATCCAGTGACATGTGGCAGTAGAGAGCTTTTCAGGGGTTTGTCGGTATTTCTGGTGGCTTTTTTTCTGAGGCAGAGTGCTCTTCAAGTTAGCCTGTCCAGGCAAAGGACTTAGTGATAGGTGAGATCCAGTCCTCTGTGCTGAAGACTAGAGCAGAACAACTCCGGTCTTACAGTTTGGCTGCCATGGCATGCAGAAGGTGAGCTGCTCATCTCTCTCTCTGGGCTGGTACAAGAATAAGCATAGAACTTCCTTAGCCTGCATCAAAGCTTATGTACAGTTTGGATATTTATAGATCTTGAGGGCCAGAAGGATGTGCCCTAGTTAATTTGGTGCAAGAAAAATAACTGCCAGGAATGTGGACCTCTTCCAATGAAACAGGGACATTTGGATTCCTCTCCCACCTCTGTAGGTCTAAGGCTGTTTAAATGTGTCGAATGAATCCCAAAAAACTATGGGCAATTCCTCCCTGACCAGCTGAAAAAGAATTACATTGAAGCATGGTGGCACACACCTTTGATCTCAGTACTCAGGAGAGTAAGAGGCAGGCAGATCTTGTGGTCTACAAAGTGGATTCCAGCTAGAGCTGGTTGTTACACAGAGAAATCCTGTCTTGCAAACAAACAAAAAAAGTTGGATTGAAAAAGAGAGAAGAGACGAAGCACTTAATTGATCCAAATGCCTTTTCGCAGCATTCCTTACTGACATCCTTCTTGGACTATTTCAGACGACTGGATGCACTGTGTCCCAACAAATTCCTTGCCCACTTTACATGGGTTAGCTTATTCTTTCCACAACATTCTGAATTAGTACAAATTCAGGAATTAGTTATGTGGTTTCAAAACTCCAGATGAGTGTGGTTGCTTGCCTAACATGCTGCAGGCCCTAGCTTTGATCCCTACCATTGCAAAACCAACCAACCAAAACCACAAAATAAGATAGGTGTGGTGATGTGCACCTTTTATCCCAGCACTTGGGAGGCAGAGACAGCCTGGTCTAGACAGTGAGCTCCAAGACAGCCAGAGTTATGTGAAGATACCGTCTCCAAGCCAAAAACCCACTGTCTTATTACTGTGTAACTTGAGCCAGTTTAATTGCTGTCAAAAAAAAGTGCTTGTAATACTAGTGATAGTTGATCATTCATAGGATAGTTGTGTACACAGTAAATAAATGTGCTTGAGTGTCTCACCACCTAAGTCAGGAGCAGCGGCTATGATTGGGATTACTTCAATGTGTGGCCGTATGCCAGAGAAAAGGACCACATGGATAAATCAGTTAGGATATCTGTGGATCCTAGAGATTGATTCTGCCAAACTTAGTCTATAGGTAGATTTCCCAGATTCTGAAACCCACAACTGGGGGAGCACACCATGGTTCAGGTAGGTCCCACCATTTGCCAAGTTTACCGATGACCTGCACCATCTTTTTTTTTTTGCCTTTGCAAATGAAATGAGGATATGACCACTCCTAGGTATGGTTTAGGAGATGTTTCCCCCTACACACACCTTTTTTTTGTTATTAGATATTTTCTTTTTGTTTTGTTTTGTTTTGTTTTTTGAGACAGGGTTTCTCTGTGTAGCCCTGGCTGTCCTGGAACTCACTTTATAGACCAGGCTGGCCTCGAACTCAGAAATCTGCCTGCCTCTGCCTCCTGAGTGCTGGGATTAAAAGCATGCGCCACCACGCACGGCTTTTTTTTT
>NC_034609.1:33093395-33097578 GCF_900095145.1 Mus pahari
CTGGGATCAATGGCGTGTGCTAACACACCCAGCTTCACTTTTTTGTTTGTTTGTTTGTTTTTTGGAGACAGGGATTCTCTATGTAGCCCTGGCTGTCCTGGAACTCACTCTGTAGATCAGGCTGGCCTCGAACTCAGAAATCCACCTGCCTCTGCCTCCCAAGTGCTGGGATTAAAGGCATGCGCCACCATGCCCGGCTGAGAACCTATTTGTGTTGTTGTTGTTGGTTAAAAAAAAAAATCAGAAAGCATCTTTTTCGTATGAACACTTCAATGCATATGAACTTTGGCAATAATTTTTCCAACCAGGCTTAATTCTGTTTTTCCACTGTCATGAGCCAGGGTGTTTATTTGTTTGTTTGTTTCTGAAACAAGGACTCCAAAGTGCTTCTATTACCTGAGCTTCTGGTGGTGCTTCTGAGCAGCTGTAGTACGCGACCTCCCCTCTGGTTTGGGAGCCTAGAAGACACAAGGCTGATGTCAGCTGGAGGGAGACCTTTCATCTTCCCCGGGGCCATCCTGAAAGGCAATTCCAAAGCCACCAAAAACCACTGACTTCCCTAAGTTCTTGCTTCATTCTCAACCCAATGGTAACAGCATATTTACCCAAGAGCCCAGGAAACTGAAGGAAAAAAACAAAAAACAAAAAAACAAAAACAAAAAAAAAACCCCAGGGCTCATGAGATGGCTCAGTAGGTAAACGCACTTGATGCCCAGACCTGCTCCAGTCCTGGGACCCAAGCTGCAGGGACTCCTAAAAGCTGGCTTCTGTCCTTCACACACAAAACCAAAACAACAACAAACAAACAAAATACAACAAAAATGAAAAAAACCTTTTATGCTTTCATTTTTGTAAGACATCCCTGGAAAGAATTTTCTATGTGTTAATTTCAGTGGTTTCTTTACCATCCTGTTCTTCATTCTCTACCCCATTCCCCAATGAGCAAGCTCATTTCCAGTCCAAAGTTTGCTTAAATGCACAAATAAGATGAGAGACTTCATGCTGCCTGAATGTGAGCAACGAGAAGCTGGGAGTTTCTGCTTTATTAGTGGCCCATGAACACACAGATGTAGAGATTATTTAAATAAGAAAGCTGTCACTAGAGGAAAAGGAACAATTATTTATGTTTCTGGGGCAGAGAAAGAGGTCAAGGGGGAGTTACTTAAAGTGAAAGCTATATTAACAGATTTTCTGAGTAAAAGTAAAAGGGCTCCCTCTGTGTGTGTGTGTGTGTGTCTACACACACACAAAATTTTATACATGACAACTTTAACTTCACACTAAGTACTGAATGAAATGTGAAAGAAAATGAAAAGGCCATTTTGATTCTATGAAGCTAACAAAGGGAAATAAAACTATTACTGAGCTACCACTACCTAAATCTACACTCACCAGAAACATCAATAATTAAAGAACATGGCCTTTCAAGGTTCCGGATGCAGCTCAGTTGGTAAAGTGTCTGCCTAGCATGCATCGAGCCCGAGGTTAGAGCTCCAGCACCTCACAGATTGGAAACAGGGGTGGACACTTGTAATCTTACTACCTTTGAGGTAGAAAGAAGAGGATCGTGAGTTCAAGGTACTCACCAACTACATTCGATTATATAGCAAGTCAGAAGTCAGCCTGGGCTCCCTCTCAAAAGAAAACAAAACAAAAACCAAAACCGGGGTCAACGAAGTCTTAACAACTGAGTTAGCAGTATTGACTAGTACCGAGGAACAGCCTGTTCTGTCAAAGTCAGAATATTGCAAGCTCGATTCAACTGAAGGCAACGTTTACTTAAGATAGGCATGGTTCAAGGGTACACAAAAGATGGAAATGTAGAAAAACAGATTCCTAATGCCACAAAAAAAAAAAAAATCACAAAGTGGGTACAAGTCACACACTCATTCTTCATCAAAAGTTTAATTGAAAGCACTCAGCTTTCTTTCATTTTCTTAATCCCCCCCCCCCAAATGATGCTTGCCCTCTGTAGCTAAAAAAGCTAAAGAAAATCCGTCTATGGGTCACCGAGGAGTTAGCAAACACAAAATAATGAAAGGACGGAAAGAGGCAAAAAAGCAAGCTCAGCCTGCCCACCAGGTTCCCACAAAAAAATCTGAAATCGGGGTGTGGGTGTAGGGTCCAGCTTTGGAGAATTTCCCATGGGAAATGACACAACTTGTGGCCCTAACTGAGCTAAGGGGCAACGGAACCATTCCAGGGACCTGCCAACAGAGCCGAGAAGGCGGCTCCTCTTCAGGCAAGGAATGAAATCCAGAGCCTGCACACCCACCGAGGGGGACCCAAATTCACGGAGGGAGAGAGGTGCGCCCCACAAAAAAAGGGAGCAGCCTGGGAGAGACACCAGGGATGATGGCTTTTGAGGATCCTTGTTCCGACAGGGGTAAAGGCCCGAACTGGGGGGATTCTACGTTTAGGGAGTCGGGGGCGGGGGGTCGGACGTGGAGGTGAGGCCAGGCCCCGCTGGCGACGCTTCCTTGTTTGGGGCCCCTTCCCGCCCTGAGAACTCGGACATCCTGGCCCGCGGGGACAACCCCGCCGGGGCATCAGGGCCTGAGGCCGCCTTCTGGGCCAGGCGGGAAAGCAGCATCTAGAGGGCTAGGCACGGCCTCTTTCGCTCGCTCTGCCCGCTGTTTAGGGGGCCCGCGGCCGGGGTGAGGCAACGGGCTTCTAGGGGGGCCCCTTCCACTAGAGATCCGAACCCGGGGCCTGCTTGGCCTCAGGCCAGCCCCGCGGCCACCGCTCCAGGCGACACTCACCGGCCCATCTCACGGAGCTCCCAGGATTCCTCCCGCTCGTCCCGGAGCCGCCGGCGCCGCGGCCGCCGCCATCCCCGGCCCCGGAGCCGCCCCACACCCAGCGGGCACCCCCCCCAAGCCGGGCGCCCGGAGATGGCGTCGAGCGCATCCCGCCCCCGACGCGGAGAGATGACGTCACCCTGGTCTGGGAGCGCCGCCTACTCACAGAGGAGGAAACTGGCCGCCTGCCCATCGTGCCCAGCGCCCCCCTTTGATGGGAAAATGCACTCCTGTCCCACTGAATGGGTCCAGTGAGTAGGTGATGTTTCCTTAAAAAGCTCCCAGACCTGGATTCCCTAGAGAAGTTTTCACAAGCTGTCACTAGAAGTCCAGAGAGTGGAGATCCCTGGGGAACCCTGTTTAGGATGCCCCAGAATTTACTGGAATGGAATGGAAAGATGGAAGGGTCATTGTAGGGTCAGGGTGAGAGAGAGCTAGGACCAGACCCTTGACCCTTGAGGGTCAAGAGCCTTGTAAAGTCAGAAATAGCCTGAGGTAGCCAAAAAAAAGGGGGGGGGGCACCTGCGCAGGACCTAGAGAAAGATGAAAAAGGACTGAAGACCTGGGAGTGGGTAGGTAATATAAGAGGATGGGATTCTTAGTACAGCGGAAAAGCAGGTTGGTTTAGTGAATACAGGGCTTGGCTACTGGTTTGAAATATTGTCACCCATTAATGCCAGTTCATACTAAATACTTGAATAAAAGTTTGATTGGCTTAAGCGGAAGCAAAAATGAACGGCTGATTTAGGTTGCTGATTGGAGGGGGAGGAGTTTTTTGTTTATTTGTTATTTTGTTTTTGAGACCGGGTCACAAGTAGTTCATACTGGTTTTGAACTCACTGTGTAGTTTAGGGTAAGCCTGAACTCTTAAGCGTCCTGCCTCTATCTCCCAAGTTGATGGTATCACAGGTACATTCATTGCTTTCCTGTTGCTGGGATAAGACTCAATCAAGGCAACTTCCAGAAGAAGGATTTGAGTTTGTGGTTCGCTTTGAGAGGGTTAGGAGGCCAACGTGGCGGGAAAGCTTGGCAGCAAGCAGCAGCCATAGAGGCTGGAGCAGAGAGGAGGGGTCACATCTAGAACTTGGAAGCACAAAGCAGAGAGACTGAACTGGGAATAACCTGTGGCTCTGAGCCTCAAAGCCAGGTCCCTGGTGACATAGGGACTCTAACAAGGCCATGCTTACCTTAATAGTGCCACTAACTAGGCACCAAGAATCAAACATCTAAGCTTATATCGAAGTTTCTCATTCAAACCACCACAGCAAGCAAGCCCCACATTTGGCCAATAATTAGTCTTGTGTTCAGATTACAACTATACTGAAAAAGTGATTATGCATGTTATATATATATATATATATATATATATATATATATATATA
>NC_034609.1:33098443-33113894 GCF_900095145.1 Mus pahari
TGGCTCAGCAGGTAAGAGCACCCGACTGCTCTTCCAAAGGTGCAGAGTTCAAATCCCAGCAACCACATGGTGGCTCACAACCATCCTTAACGAGATGTGACTCCCTCTTCTGGAGTGTCTGAAGACAGCTACAGTGTACTTACATATAATAAATAAATAAATAAATAAATAAATAAATAAATAAATAAATCTTAAAGAAAAAAAAAGCTACACTGTAGTTATATATAATATTAAAAGATACACTGTAGCTATATATATGTTAAAAGATACTGTACTTATTTATGAATATGTTAAAAGATACACTGTACTTCTGTATATAATGTTGAAAGATACAATGTAGTTATTTATGTATATGTACAGAGAAACATAACTAGCATTTCTGGAGAGCAAAGTGGAACTGGACTGATGGTCAAAAAGAAGAAAAGTTTCTTATGTTACTGTTAGAGTTATTGCAAGAATATTATCATAGAAAAAAGTAGAGGTGGTATCACATGCTTGTAGTTCTAGTACTTGAGAGGTGGGGGCCAGCCTGGATTACATAAGAGAAACCCCACCTCCATTTTAAAAAAGCAAATAAAACTCCCAAATACTTAACGGCCTACCTACTTTGTGTGTGTGTGTGTGTGTGTGTGTGTATGTGTATCTGTCTGTCTGTCTGTCTGCCTGCCTGTCTGATATGGGTGTTGGGAACCCAACTCCAGCCCCCTCTTACTTTTGATTGCTGAGCCATCTCTCCAGCCCCTCCTTCCAAGTATTTTGTTCCTTTTCCCTGGGTTTTGGCTTTTTAAAAAACTCTTATCTTTTAGCTATCTTTCTACAGTCTGAAAGTCCTTCATTTTCTTCCTCTGGATTTTCTGTTGCATTGAGGGTTTTTCGTTTGTTTGTTTGTTTTGTTTTCTTAAGGTATTTGGGTTATGTGGATACTGAAGAATTGGACTTGTCCACTTCCCATTCCTGGAATATGTATTGAATGCCTTTGTAGTGTGAAGTTGGAATTCTTATGATGGGAGAGCCAGAGCTCTGTGGTAGAAGTAAACAAGACGAACACCCTGAAATGCTGGTTATTCCTCTCCTAAGACAGCAGGAATCTGAAATCCACACTGGTCACCTAGTTCCTCCCTGGTCTCTGTGCACCTGTGGCAGTCAGAGGAAGCCCAGAAAACTTCCCCAAATCTGCGTGACATTAGAACCAGCAAGAACAGTGCTAACTCGGGAAAACACCCACATCTTAACAAGATGCCATAGATGCCCCTTTCCACAGGCACTCTCTCATCCTCCTTTCTCTGTGTCTCAGGATGTAAAGTGTCATTTGGGGAAAGGAACTGGTTGGACACCAGTAACAGAAACAGCTAACCACAGACCCACTCTGAGATGTTTAGTTGGCACTTGTGCCTGGCATTACACTGTTGGTTTTCTCCAAAGCTTTTCTCATCGCTTGGGTGCGTATATACAGTGTGCAAGTTCTGTCTTCTCTACTTCCCTATGAATCATCCTCTCCTCATGCTTTTAAAGGTCATGTGACCTTTCCAGGTTGCAGAAGAGAGCTCCCTTTCAAATTAATTAAGAGTTTATTTAGGAAATTTTATAATTTTCACTTTGATTAATCTGCCCATGAGAAGAGTGGCTCTCCCCCTTTTCCCTGTTTGCTCATATAACTTTGGACGTTTTTGTCCAAAACAACCTTCAGAACTCTCAAATGGTATAGTAAACACCGATGAAGCCATGGATGCTGGCCCACTCCTACAATTACAGTACTTAAGGCTGAGGTGGGAGGATTGCCACTAGTTCAAGACCAACTTGGGCTATATATGAGTTTGAGTCCAAACAAGGCAACATGGCAGTTTTGAACTACCTCAAAAACCAAACAAAACCAAAAGAATCCACTGATAATTAGAATATATTTAATGAAATCTAACCTTAAAATAATTATCACCAAGTCTAGGTGGTGGTGCATGTTTTTAATTCCAGCACTCAGGAGGCAGGAGCAGGATGGTTCTGTGAGTTCAAGGCCAACCTGGCTTATATAGTGAGTTCCAGGTCAGCCGGACTACGCAGAAAAACTGTTTCATGCAAGCAAGCAAGCAAGCAAGCAAGCAAGCAAACAAACAAACAGTATTACAGTGTGTGTGTGTGTGTGTGTGTGTGTGTGTGTGTGTGTAGCTGTAGGTGAAGGTGGAAGGCAACTTGCAGTTGGTTCTCTCCTTCCGCCATGTGGTTGGATCCCAGGGATCAAATTTAAGCTGTTAGCCAGCACAAAGTCTTTATTTGAATTAAAAGAGTCATATCTAAGCAGTTAGGCCACAAAGAAACTAATACATTCAGGCCATTGTTGAGCCACCAAGAATTCCTTATATACAATTCTTTAAAATGAATGGAGTGGATGTGAGAAAAACCATAGTCTCTCAGAGCACATTTTCTGCTTGCTGTAGGAGGCTCACTCAAGAAGGCAATTTGTGAGATGCAATGCCTTAGAGTATAATTATGTCTCTCTCTTTCTGTCTTTCTTTTCTTTTCTTTTGGTTTTCTTTTTTGTTTGTTTGGTTGTTTTGTTTGTTTCTTTTTCTTTTCAAGATTTATTTATTTGTTTGTTTATTTTGTTTATTATATGTGTGTACACTGTAGCTGTCTTCAGACACTCCAGGAGAGAGCATCAGATTTTTGTTACAGATGGTTGTGAGCCACCATGTGGTTGCTGGGATTTGAACTCAGGACCTTCGGAAGAGCAGCCGGTGCTCTTAACCACTGAGCCATCTCACCAGCCTGGTTTTTTGTTTTTTCGAGATAGGGTTTCTCTGTATAGCCCTGGCCTGGAACTCACCTGCCTCTGCCTCTGCCTCCCACGTGCTGGGATTGAAGGCTCAACCACTGCCCGGCTTGTTTGTTTGTTTTTTTTTTTTGAGACATGGTTTCTCTTTGTAACCCTGGCGATCCTGGAACTGCTCTGTAGACCATCTCCATCCAGCCCACAGACATCTGCCTACCTCTGCCTCTGCCACTGGAGTGCTGAGTTTAAAAGGAGTGGACTCCCACTGTCCTGCCTGGCTCCCGCTCTACTTTGAAAGCTGAGAGTGCCTTTGTGTTAACTTACAACAGGTTATCCATTGCCTGAGACTCCTGGGGGGAAAAAGAAAAGAAAAGTTAAGTAACTATTTCCTCCAGCCCTGCTATCTGCCTCTTTGTGAAATATCATTGTGAAATCCCCTGGGTTATGTATCTTCTAAGACTTCACTGAGAAAATTTTGGAATTTAAAGGAATGTTTCTGGCCTCCAGGAACGTTCTAGTTGCTTACTAAGGTGATTCACTTGTTTCAAAGGTCTCCACAGACTGTCCTGTATCTTGACTAGATCAGTGACAATGCTCTGGCACTAGTTGTCCACACCGGTTTTGCAAGATACTGCCTTTGGGGAAAACATACAGAGAACACCCAGTTTCTCTGTATTATTTTTTTACAACTCGAGAACTACAGGTCATTCCCCCCCCCCCTCTTTCTTTGCTTTACTGATCTGGGCAAAGTATGAATGAAACAAAAGATAGAATTTGCAGTATTTCCCTAGTGATAACTAACTTCCCCACCATGAATGAAGTAGCTGGTTCAGCCTAAGCTAATGACATAGAAAGGAGAAGCTCCTACAGTAAGCACAGTTCTCTGGTCTGACTCACATCGTTATTGTAAAGGTGGTTGTCTCCACTGCAGGCTGGCCCAACGTTCTCCACGAGGGGGTGGGCATAGACATTCTTGCACAGAAGACATATGGTCACTCTCACTTCTGCAGCACGATTTGCTCTCATATCTACATGGTATTTCAGGGAGTCACCTACTCCACTGTATATTCCGGTCATATGACATCCAAGAGCATCAGTAGATCATCACCCCAACTGTATGGGACGCCCAGGGCCTGGCCAGGTATGAACTCTGGACAATCAATCAACTGAGAGAAGTCTGTTTGTGGCACATTTCATGGAGGAGAGTCAGGAACTGGCCATTTTTTCTGGTTCTATCTTTTTCCTCATTTTCTCATCCACAATTTCTACTTCTGTTCTATCCTTAAGTGCCTCCAAGATGAGATGAAGGTCTGTGGTGAGAGCCTGCACGCGGTGAAATCAGGGAAGCGGGCAGGACTCCCTGTTCATCCATCTTTCTTCGAAGAAAGAAGTCCGGTTCCAAGTTCTCTATGCCGAAGTAATACTCAATATGGCGCTTAATGTACTCTTTGAGCAGTGTTTCTTCACAGGACACACCTGCACACCTGTGCCACCATCGTAGTAATACATTAGGCTGCTGTTAAGCTCCGTAGAATATGGCTGCTCAGTCCTGTCCTCTGGCTCTCCATAACCATATGAATACTCAGAGTTCCGCCTAGGGTTTCCTAGACCTTGGCCTCTTCCTCAGCCTCGGCCTCTGGCCGGCCTTTTCCCCACCTTCGACCCCAGCTTCTTCCCCCGGCCTCTCGTGGAACCTCGAATGGTACCACCCTCACTTCTTACACTGGATATTTCATCCTGATCATCTCTCTTTTCTCTATCCAACTTTTTCGATTACTGTGCGCTGGTTTATTTGCTTCAGGTTGACATCTAGAGCTGTCCCGGGACCCAGTTCTTTCGTGGCTGGCTGGTCTCGCATCATCTAAATGGAGTGGTACCCATTTATGTTCATTAGCCTCATCCTCGCTGACGTTCTCAGTAGGACCATCTGGTTTTGCTTCCCGGTTCTCTCGGCTCTCATGGTTGCTGTTTTTTTTTTTTTTCAATCTTCTCTTCTTTTTCTTTTCTAATTTGTGGCTTTTTATTTCTTTGGTTGATAACATTCTGAGACCCAGTATTAACCAATTCACCTGGTGTTGGCCAGTTTGCTTTATCACTGAAGTCACTACTAGCCTTGTTGGATTTTTTTTTTTTTTTTTGTCTTGAGTTTTCCCGCTTTTATAATTTTGGGGGAACTGATCTCGGCCTCCGGAGAGTCCTGAGCGGGCAGCCGCACGCCGGTGCCCACAGGGGAACAGGTGCTGCAACAACTTCTTGGTCCATAGTTTCCCCTTTGGTGGCGGCAACGGCTTGTCCTTAGGCCAGCTGCCGCTGGGTCCTCCGGACAGGTAATCTCTAATTATCTCAGAAACAAAGTTTAACTTCAACTTTCCAAGGTTTAAAATGTAACATGGCCAGATTCCTGGACTTCTTTCCACTGGAACGGACCATTATCTAGTCAGTCTTGTCAAAGTGACAGTAGCTATTAATTCCAAACTCCCAGGGCAAATTTTTCTGGAGTGGTTTCTTAACTATTCTCGGAAAAAAACGTTATTCCTTCTGCTAGGTGCTAGCTTATGTGGTGGTCATGAGCAAGAAGAGTATGCTGCCTTCTCTCTGGATTTCCTGTGATCTCCACTGTTTCCTCATCCCAGGGCTTCACACAAACCGTCATCCTCTCGATTCACAGCTAAACCTAGCTAGCATCTCTGATTATGAAGACTGTTCAGGTGAAAAAAGTGTTATACTTAAATACAGTCCTTTGGCTAGTGTAGGTTATTAGTAATCCAGCTACTCAGGAGCCTGAGGCAGAAGGACCACAAGTTCAAAATCACATGAGCAACTTAGGAAGACCCTGTATCAACAACAACAACAATAATAAAAGAAGTCTGGAGAATATGGAGTCAACCATCAATACCACAACAAAGACAAACACAATCCCCTACTTATAAAAATTGTGCCAGGCATGGTGGCACACGCCTTTAATCCCAGCACTCAGGAGGCAGAGGCAGACGGATTTCTGAGTTCGAGGCCAGCCTGGTCTACAAAGTGAGTTCCAGGACAGCCAGGCTTATACAGAGAAACCCTGTCTCGAAAAAACAAAACAAAACAAAACAAAAAAACAAACAAAAATTGTTCTACAGTCATCTTTGGGGAAGGAGACAGCTTTAACTTTAAAGTTCATTTAAATTATTATTATTATTATTATTATACAACATAAACATTATTATACAACATAAAATGTATTTATGCTGTATATGTATTATTTATTATTATTTATATCACATGTGTGTATGTATATCTATTTTTGCCTTCATGTATGTATATACATCTTGTGTGTACAGTGCCGAAGGAAGCTAGAAGAGAGACCCCTGGAGCTGGAGATATGGTTGGTTGTGAGCCACTTCATGGATGCTAGAGACTGAACCTGGGTCCTGTGGCAGGACAATAAGAACCTTAAATTGCTGAGCCCTCTTCTCCAGCCCTGGTTTTAATCGTATTACATTAATTCAAAAAATTTTATATGTATGTATGGATGGATGTTTTGCTTACGTATATGTTGTACACCACATGCATGCCCTGGAAAAGGCCAGCAGAGGACAGTGGATCCCCTGGAACAGCAGGTACAGAGGGCTGTGAGCCATCACACAGGTGCAGGTACAGAGGGCTGTGAGCCATCACACAGGTGCAGGTACAGAGGGCTGTGAGCCATCANAGGTACAGAGGGCTGTGAGCCATCACACAGGTGCAGGTACAGAGGGCTGTGAGCCATCACACAGGTGCAGGTACAGAGGGCTGTGAGCCATCACATAGGTGCAGGTACAGAGGGCTGTGAGCCATCACATAGGTGCAGGTACAGAGGGCTGTGAGCCATCACATAGGTGTAGGTACAGAGGGCTGTGAGCCATCACATAGGTGCTGAGAACAGAACTTGGGTCCTCTGAAAGAACACTGATCTATGAATCCAGCTCCTTTTCTTGCATTTTTTTATTATTTATTTATTTATTTTGAGCAGAGGAGGGGAGGAGGTGCAGGCTAAGGCACATAAGTGGAAGTCAGAGGAAAACTTTCATGACTTGGTTCTCTCTTTCCACTCCTTTGGTCCTGAGGAGTGAACACAGGCCAACAGGCTTGGTGTTGGTAAGTTTCTTTACCCACTGAACCATCTCACCATCCCACACACCTCTCCCTCCCTGCCAAAAAAAAAAGATTTTTAAAAAGCACTAAGAGTGTAGAGGTGCACACCTTTAATCCCAGCACTGGAGAGGCAGAGGCAGGCAGATCTCTGTGACTTCAAGGCCAGTCTGGTCTACAGAGTGGGTTTCAGGACAGCCAGTGCCACAGAGACCTGAGGCCCTGTCTAGAAAGAACAAAAACAAAACAAGCAACACCGAAAGATTGATAGCATATTGCTGTGTGATATGGGCCGGCTGGGCTTACAAGCAAGCAGCACTGAGCCCAGCTCGGTAGGCAGAGCTTTCAGATCGTTGAGCTTTGTCTGGACTCTATCTAGCCTGTTAAGCTATGAGAGGAGGAAACCAACTCCTACAGCTGTGCTCTGAGTCCTCGTGAGCGTGGTAGCTTAAGCATCCTTCCACAAACATACACAAAATAGATAAATGCAAAAAAATAAATAAATAAATAAAATAAAAAAAATAGATAAATGCACTAGACATTACTGCCATCATCTCCCTGCTTGTAAGTATCAAATTAGCTTATCTTTGTTTTATAGTGTGATAGAATGTTTGGTTTTGCCGGGCGTGGTGGCACACGCCTTTAATCCCAACACTTGGGAGGTAGAGGCAGGCGGATTTCTGAGTTTGAGGCCAGCCTGGTCTACAAAGTGAGTTCCAGGACAGCCAGAGGTACACAGAGAAACCCTGTCTCGAAAAACCAAAAAATGCCAGGCGTGGTGGCGCACACCTTTAATCCCAGCACTCGGGAGGCAGAGGCAGGAGGATTTCTGAGTTCGAGGCCAGCCTGGTCTACGAAGTGAGTCCCAGGACAGCCAGGACTATACAGAGAAACCCTGTCTCGAAAAAAACAATAAATAAATAAATAAAAAATTATGTTTTGGTTTGGTTTTAAATTTTTCTGTCTGAGGTGGCTGGAGAGATGGCTCACTGGTTAAGAGCCCTAAGCTACATGAGGAGCCACATTCAATTCTTAGCACCCATGTGGCTGCTCACAGCTGCCTCTCACCCCAGTTCCAGGGGAACCAGTGCCCTCTTCTGACTTCTACTGGGACCAGGCACACATGTGGTGAACAGACAAACATGGCGGACAAAACATGCATACGGTAAAAATAAGCAAGGATATTTAAAGAATACTTGCTGTTTGACACAGGAGCGCACAACTAGTCAAGTTGCAGAAAATAAGTGATGTGGAATGCTCCAAATAGAACATCTATATTACCCCCTCCCCACACAGTTCAGGACAAGGAGGTGGGAAGATTAAGAGTCGGAGGCCCGGGGAGACTTGTATGAAATAGTGTCTCCAGGACATGACAGGGTTCCTGCACTTCCTGATCTCACACCAGCAGAGGCTGCCTAAACAAGATCTACACAAGATCAAGCAAGCCAGTCAACATTCCATCCCACCAGGTCCCACCCCTAGCTGTGAGCTATCAGCCTTTCAAGGCTGCTGGGAAATCGAGAGAGTCAGTTTCCCTCAGGCTTGTGACCATACTCTAGTGTGTACTGTCCTGTACCCATGTGTGTAAGAACAACAGTAACTGGACTCAGTTGTAAAGAAGGAGGGGGAGGAGGGGGACAAGAAGAAATAATAATGAAGTTAGGAGGGTTATTGGGACATGTCTGGGAGAAGTCAGACTACATTGTATACATGTATGAAATCCTCAAAGAATATATAAGTAAAACAAACACAAACAGCTCTGTGAGCTGACTCAGTAGATAAAGGCACTGTGCACGCCTAGAACAAGAATTCAGTACCTGGAACCACTGTGGATGTAGAAGGAGAGAACCAACCCCACAAAAATGACCTCTGACCTCCACATACATACCTTTTAAAGAATTCACATACGACATGTGCGCACACACACACACACACACACACAAAGTAATCGCAGCTGAAGTTGCAGACTTGGGTTGCCTAAAAGACTAATTTGGGTTGGGATTAGTGCTTAATTTCCAACAATTTCTGAACTGACACTGAACATACTTCTGCCAGTTTTTTTCCTACATTTTAATGCAAATCAGCATTCTTAGAGTTGACGATTATGAAATCAAAATACCAGTCAACTCTGAAAAAACGTGGAAGATGGTCTACATTCTGCAATACCCAGTAGTCTGTTATGACTTTATTATGCAAAAAGTAACATGGACGTCCATTCCACTAGCATGTGCGGTGCTTTGAATGAAAATGGACCCATAGGCTCATAGGGAGTGGCACTTTTAGGAAGTGTGGCCTTGTGGGAGTAGGTGTGGCCATGCTGGAGGAAGTGTGTCCCTGGAGGTGGCTTTGAGGTTTCAAATGCTCAAACCAGGCTCAGTGTCTCTCTTCCTACTGCCTGAGGATCCAGATGTAGAATTCTCAGCTCCTTCTCCAGCATCATATTTGGGTTCATGCTGCCATGATTCCCTCCATGATGATAATGGACTGAACTGCTGAGCCTGTAAGCCAGCCACCATTAAATGTTTTCTTTTATAAGAGTAGCTAGTGGACACTGGGTGATCTTCCTATGGGGTTGTAATCCCCTTCAGCTCCTTCAGTCTTTCCCCTGACTCTTCCATAGGGATCCCCGACCTCAGTCCAAAGGTTGACTGTAAGTGTCTGCATCTGTCCCAGTCAGCTGCTGGTGGAGCCTCTCAGAGGACAGCCATGCTAGGCTTCCTTCTGCAAGCACAAGACAGCATCAGTAACAGTGTCAGGGTCTGGTGCCCACCCATGGGATGGACCCCAAGTTGGGCTGGTCACTGGTTCAGCCTATCCATCAGTCTCTGCCCCCATTTTTGTCCCTGCAAAACTGCAAAACTTTGTCCCTATGAGACAGGAACAATTCTGGGTCCAAAATAAGCCACCAGTCAAAGAGCATACCCTGGCTTGTCCAAGGTCCCGGGCACATATGTAACAGAGGAGTTCCTTGTGTATCCTCAGTGGGACAGGATGCACCTAATCCTGTAGAGACTTGTTGCCCCAGGAAAGGAGGATGCTGTGGGGGGGGGCACCCTCTCAGAAACGGAAGGGGGGGATAGAGTGAAGAACCCTGGGAAGAGGGGTAGGGAGGGGGCAACATGTAAATAAAGTAATTAAAACTAGAATAAGCCGGGCATGGTGGCGCACGCCTTTAATCCCAGCACTCGGGAGGCAGAGGCAGGTGGATTTCTGAGTTCCAGGCCAGCCTGGTCTACAGAGTGAGTTCCAGGACAGCCAGGGCTAAACAGAGAAACCCTGTCTCGAAAAACCAAAAAAAAAAAAAAAAAAAAAAAGAAAAAAAGAATTTAAAAATTGAAACAAAAGAGGGAGAGATTACAGCAAATACAAATGACATTCAAAAAAAATCATAAGGATCAAGAGAAATGAATGAAACCCTAGATACATGCACCATACTAAATTAAACCACAGACCACACATATCAGCTGTCCACCAGTCAGGCAGGAAATGTTGAAGTGTGTTCTTGCACACTGGCATTTTGAGAGAGATCTTGATCTCATTCTATTTTTTCCACAGCACCCTTCAGGGAGTAATTAACCTGCAGTCCACTGACCACAGACACTGAGGTCTCCTTAAGGCGCCAGGGCACTCACATGACAACCATCTCATAACAAATTCCATCTACTCCCTGATAAGATATCTCTAAGCATTTTTTTTGGTTTTTGAAAAAGCCCTGCAAGTGGGGGAGGTGGGGGAGAATAAGGCTCATCAAATAAACTGAGCCCATGAGAACCCTCCCCAGCCACTCTACCCCGTACTTTGTCTCCTGCAAGCCAGTGTAGCTTTAGGGCAAAGCAGTTGGGTTACCTCCAAGTCTATACCTAAGAAGCAAGTAATGGAGCTGGGGTGGGGATGGAACACGCCTTTAATCCCAGCACTTGGGAAGCAGAAGCAGGCGATGAGTCTCTGAGTTTGAGGCCAGCCTGGTGTGTAGAGTGACTTCAAAAGCAGCCAGGGCTACACAGAGAAATTCTGTCTCAAAAAATTAGGAAGGAAAGAAAGAAAGAAAAAAAGAAAGAAAGAAAGAAAGAAAGAAAGAAAGAGAGAAAGAAAGAAAGAAAATATAATGTAATACCCATTCCTTCAGCATATATAAAAATACATATGCACACATGATTACACATGTATCTGTGTATAGAAAACACATATATATTCTTGCCATGATATATTTACATATGGATTTATGTTTAAAAGAATTTTTGCTGAGCAGCAGTGATGGTGCATGCCCCTGCCTCTCAAGTGCTTGGTTTGCAAACATCCAGTCAGCTTCCATGAGGCATCCTTAAAATAAGGAAAAGAAGGTTTCATAATTTTGTTTTTTTTCTTAGAGAACTGGATTCTGGTTTGGCTGAATCCAGATTTGGACTAATCTGGGCAGCTGCTAGGCCTGAGGTGCCTGAGGTGGACATAGCAAGCTAAATCAGTTTGAACTGTCTGAGGAGGGGGTCCCTATGGTGACTTGTTTGGAATAGAATTTGGAGAAATCCTTTTCTCTCTCAAAAAGGGAATCAGTTAGTTTTTGTGAGTCTGTAACCAAAACCAAAACCAAAACCAAAACCAAAACCAAAACCGAAACCAAAAAAACACTTTTTTTGTGGTAATGATGGGAGAAAATAAACAAGCTTTAAAGTCAAATGAAACTGGGCTTCTCTCAAGGATGATAAGTATCGTGCTCTATAAACTGTGTGGAATGAGGCAGCAAGGCTTTAAGTTATGAATTTATCCGTTCTTAAAACCAAAACGTTTGTGGTTGTTATCGTTCAGAAGCTAAAATAGCATCATTCCAAGAGATATCGGGAAAGTGTTTTGATTTCTTGAGTTCCTCATCTAAAGCAAACATCACTTAATTTGATGATTTTTTTTTCTCTCTCACTCTTTCTTGGAGAGCTATGAATAGCCATGTGCAAAAGGCATTAGAGAATATGGCCAACTGAGCTCAGAACTGTTAGCACTTGGACAATACCGTCTTCAGAGGCACATACTTCTCTTATGCACCAAGTCTAAGAAAAGCCGAGCAAGCTCAGAACATCTAATTTTGCACATAACAAACGATGTTTAGGAATACATTTTCCATAGAAAGCAGAGAGACTTAGAAATAAGACTTGGGCTGGAGACTCAATAGAAAAGTCAGGAAAAAAATGAGATTTTTTTTTAAAGATTTATTTATTTATTTATTTATTTACTATATGTAAGTACACTGTAGCTGTCTTCAGACACCCCAAAAGAGGGCATCAGATCTCATTATGGATGACTGTGAGCCACCATGTGGTTGCTAGGATTTGAACTCAGGACCTCTGGAAGAGCAGTCAGTGCTCTTACCCACTGAGCCACCTCTCCAGCCCCTTGATCCAGATCTTGAGGTGTAGTGGCCATTAAAAGCTTATTTAGGCCCAGGCTAGACAGTACACATCCTTAATCCCAGGAGAGAGAGTCAAGATCTCTTGAGTTCAAGGCCAGACTGGGATAGAGCAAATTCCAAATCCACACCTTTAATCTGAGCTATGCCTTCTGCTGGAGACCCACATAAGGACAATGGAAGGAGGAAGGCCCTTCTTCGCTTGCTGCGCTTACTTGCCAGCACATCTGTTGGAACCTACTTCTTCAGGATTCCAGCTTATACTGAAGGCAAGCTGAAGCCCCCAACCTCGTGGGACTGAGCAACCACTAGATTCTTTTTTTTTTTTTTTAAGATTTATTTATTATTATACGTGAGTACACTGTAGCTGACTTCAGACACAGCAGAAGAGGGCGTCAGATCTCATTACGGGTGGTTGCTGGGATTTGAACTCAGGACCCTTGGAAGAGCAGTCAGTGCTCTTACCTGCTGAGCCACCTCGCCAGCCCCGCAACTACTAGATTCTTGGACTTCCCGTTCACAGCTGCCCATTGTTGGGTTAGTTGGACCGAGGACTGCATGTCTTTCTAATAATAATTCCCTTTCCTATACAGAGACATTCTACAAATTCTCTGACTAGAAAACCCTGACCAATACAGCCACCGTGCAGGCTTTCAGAGTATAGATCTATGCCCACCGCGGCTGCTCAGAGTCACAGACATTCCCGTTGTTCAGGGGGTCCGTTCTTCAGGCAGCTTTAAGCTACAGAACAGGGGGAACGTTTGGTATTGCCCTTGACTCTCTTTTCCTCAGCTGTCCTACCCTTCAACCAGTCTTTCAGCAGTCACTGTCACTCTGACTTCTAAGTGAAATGAGATCCCTGCCACCCTCCTTACCATCTTTACCGCTGGTGTTCCGGTCCAAGGAGCCATCATCTCCTGACTGAATTATCGCAGTTCTCTTAACTGGTCGCCTCAGTCAGCTTTCTGTCAGCGTGACAAATGTCCAAGATAACCCAGGGGTCGGGGGGGGGGGGAGTTTCTATTTGTGTTCCGGCTAGTTTTATGTCATTTGACACAAGTTAGAGTCATCTAAGAGAAGGGAACCGCAATTGTGAAATTGTCTCCATGAGACTGGGCAGTTAGTGACTGATGGGTGTGGTGCCACCCCTGGGCTGGTGGTCCTGGTGCTGTGACAGGCTGGGCAACACATAAGGACCAAGCCAGCAAGCAGGACTCCTTCATGGCTTCTGCATCAGCTCCTGCCTCCAGGTTCCTGTCCTGTTGAGTTTCTGTCCTGACTGCCTTAGATGATGAACAGTGATGTGGAAGTGTAAGGAAAATAAACCCTTCTACCTTCCACAAGTTGTTTTTTTTTGGGGGGGGGGTGAGGGGAATGACATTTTATGACAGCATCAGGAGCCTCAACTGACACTTGGACTCAGTTTCAGAGACGTGAGTGCCGCCTGGTTGCCTGGCCAGTTGCTTCAGGACCGTGGGAAGGTTAAGTGTCATGGAGGTCACTGTCACAGCAGGAGCATGTGCTGGCGCAAAGCTAGTCCTGGTTCATGGCAACCAGGAAGTGAAGAAGAGAGCTTAGAGGGCTGGGAGGACGGCTCCCTGGGTCATTGCCGCCATGGCTGATGAAATGAGCTTGATTCCTGGGACCCGTGGGGTGGAAGGGGAGAACGGACTCCCAGGAGATGTCCTCAGACTGTCATACTTGTGCATGATACAGGCAAGCATGCACACAGAAATGAAAGAGGGGGGGATGCCGGGCATGGTGGCACACACCTTTAGTCCCAGCACTCGGGAGGCAGAGGCAGGCGGATTTCTGAGTTCAAGGCCAGCCTGGTCTACAGAGTGAGTTCCAGGACAGCCAGGGCTATACAGAGAAACCCTGTCTTGAACCCCCCACCCCCCCAAAAAAAAGAAAGAAAGAAAGAGGGGGGAAGGGAAGGGGAAGGAGATAGGGAGATAAAGTCAGATACAGAGACAGAGAGACACAGAGAGAGGAACCAAAGTCCTGTTATACCCATCAAGAACACACACCCAGTGAGTTAACCCCCTTCTCCCATACCTCCTAAGGCTTCCATCACCTCCCAACAGTGCGATCCTATGAGACCAAGCTTTCGAAGAAGGAGCTTTTGTGGGAACGTACGATATAGCATACAAGTTAGTGACACAATCAGTACAGTCCTCAACATTTAAACCTAGAACTGCCATATGATCCAGCTGTGACACGACTGCTAATGTGCCTAGAGGGCTCTAAGTCGGCACATCAAAGCAATGCACATCTCATTCCTATGCTGCCGCACTAATCCTGACACCTAGGTGTCCATCAGTGGATGGATACAGGGATAAAGAATGTGATACGTGTACACCGCAGGGTTCCCTTCAGTCATGAAGAAAAGGGAAAGTGTGTAATTTCAGGGAAGTGGACGGTTTCCTCTCTGTGAGGTTTTCCCTAGTTGTTACTGAACTCTGGAGGTCACCAGGGTATGCGAAGTAAGCTACGCTCAGAAAGACAAGCAGGGCGTGCTCTCTTTATATGATCACACTCACAGATACATGAAAGCTTTGGGAAAAGAAATGGGTCTAACAGGAGTGGTGGGGAAACATGGAATAAGGGGGTGAATATGGACAAAGCATTTGGCATACTTGGACAAAACTGCCGTAATAAAAATCATTGTTTTGAATTACAAGTAAAAAGTAATTTTACTTAAACATTTTTTTCTACTTGATCATATCTATTTATCTTTTTTTTTTGGTTTTTCTGTGTAGCCTTGGCTGCCTTGGAACTCACTTTGTAGACCAGGCTGGCCTCGAAGTCAGAAATCCGCCTGACTCTGACTCCCGAGTGCTGGGATTAAAGGCGTGCGCCACCAACACCTGACCCCATTTTTGTTTATTTTCTATGTATATATGTATGTATGTATGTATGTATGTATTGTGGTATGGGTGTCTTGCCTGCATGGATGAATATATATGCATCGTGTACAAGCCAGTGCCTGGAAGACACAGGATACCCCTGGAACTGGGATTACAGAGATTGAGAGGTGCCTTGTGGGTGGCAGGAATTGAACCAGAATCTTCTACAAGAACAACAAATGCTCTAACCACTGGGCAATCTTTCTATTTCATCTTTACTTCTTGTTGTTGTTATTGTTGTTGTTTTTGTCTTTTTGAGACAGGGTTTCT
>NC_034609.1:33114011-33116923 GCF_900095145.1 Mus pahari
GAGAGAGAGAGAGAGAGAGAGAGAGAGAGAGAGAGAGAGAGAGAGAGAGAGAGAGAGGTTTTAAAAAATCTAAAAATAAAGTAGAGAGTGCCTGGAAGACATTGAGGCCAACCTCTGACCTCCGTGCATAGATATTAACAGTCTACACACACATGCACACACACAAAGGTCCAAGTCACATCAATGATGTGCTTCCTTCCTGCTTCTCCCTCTGCTCCGTCATTATCAGGTGCCCAATATGCCATCAGAGTGCCCCTGTATGTTTAAGTCAAAGTTCCTCAGGAGCCCACCAATAGATTTTTGGCTTTTTGTCTCACTCAGTAGTCCAGGTTGCCCCCGAGCTCTCTATGCAGATGAGGATAGAGATAGCCTTGAACTTGTATCAGTCCTACCTCAGCCTTCCAAGTGCTGGGGTCCCAAGTGGGTGAGCCACTGTAGCCGGCTTTCCTATGGGTTCTTATTCTATTTAGTGTGTGTTCTTTGGCCTCCCCACCTCTCTCTTCACTGCGGTATGTGTCTTAGGTACATAGTTTACAGCTCACTTGGTAATGTTGTTTCTGTCTCCCTCACAGGAATGCCAGTGGACAGGGAGTTTTATGGGTTTCCTTCACTCCTGTTGGTCACACACTGTTCCTAGCTTACATTATGTGGTTAGTAGATTTATAAAATGAGCTGACTCGTCTACAGTTTGCCACTGCTTCAGTTCAGAAAGCCTTTTGTAGCCATAACTTCATGTTGAAGGATCACTTTCAACTGTCGATGAACCATCCTGCTTGGCCTCTTTGGTACTGAAACAATGTCTCTGAAAAAGAATGAAGGAAGAAGCGTGGACTAGAGAGGCTAAACTTTGCTTTTAAATATTACATTTACAGATAACAGAAACAATACACTCTACCCTGAAGCTAGTATAAAACTCTCACAGCTTTGCATGGAGCTGAAGAGATCATATAGTGAAAAGCTAAAGAGTGCCACAGTCACTGATTTTCTTTACTCTTTAGCATGGGACACACAAAGCAAAGCCCCTCATCTTTTTTTTATGTGTTTCTGATCTCAAAGCTCCTCTCTGGCTCCACCCCATCTTTTAAATTTTTTTATTACATGTATGTGCCTATGTGAGTATATGGCACATTATGTTGGTGCCTGCAGATGTCAGAACCGGGGATCAGATCTGCTGAAGCTGGAGTCAGGGGTGGTTGTGAACCACCTGACCTGGTGTTGAGAACTGACCCTGCTCCTCCGGAAGAGCTGTGAGTTATCTTTTATTTTCCTCCCCCTTCCCTTTTCCCTCTTTCTCTGGTCCATAGGTTTTTTTTATTTGTTTCTCAGCCACCATGTGGTTGCTGGGATTTGAACTCATGACCTCTGGAAGAGCAGTCAGTGCTTTTAACTGCTGAGCCATCTCATGAGCCCCTTGCTTGTTATCTTAACTGTTGGGTAGTCTCTCGAGCCCCATTGAAGTTCTTTCTCTCAACAGTTTACATTCCAGACTTGAACTATCTCCGAAGTTAAGGTATAGTGGTTCATATTTGCAATCCCAGGACAGGAGAAACAGATGGGTTGTGAGTTTGAGGCC
This sequence comes from Mus pahari, assembly GCF_900095145.1. Lineage (NCBI taxonomy): Eukaryota > Metazoa > Chordata > Mammalia > Rodentia > Muridae > Mus > Mus pahari. Next base: position 33,115,585 of record NC_034609.1, read on the forward strand.
AGCCTGGGCTACCTAGTTAGACCTTGTGTTAATAAGATTGAATAGTTAAATAAGCATGCTCTATTTTTTTCTCTCTTGAAATTATTTCTCAGAACTGTACCTTATATGTGGTTCGGCTCCTACTCTTAGGGTTTGAGACAATCCTAGCACTCAGTGGGCAGAGGCAGACAGATCTGTGAGTTCAAGGCCAGCCTGGTCTACAGAGTGAGTTCCAGAATAGCCAAGGCCACACAGAGAAACCCTGTCTCAAAAACCAAACCAAACCAAACCAACCAAACAAACAAACAAACAAAGGTGGGGCCAGAGAAATATCTCAGCGGTTAAGAGCAATTGCTGCTCTTGTAAGAGGATGGGGCATGGTTACCAGAACCCACATGGACGCTCACAGCCATTTGCAGCACCAGTTCCAGGGGATCCAGCACCCTCTTCTGACCTCTGAGTGCACCAGGGACTCACATAATTACAGCAGCCAATCATATGCATGTGAAATAAAAATAAACCTAAAACAAACAAATAAAACAAACAGCCAGGCAGTATGGCACATGTCTTTAGTCTTAGCACTCAGAAAGCAGAGACTGGGGGGATCTGAGTTTAGGGCCAGCCTGGTCTCCTTATCAAGGTTCCAGGTCAGCCATTGTCCTATAGTGAGACCCTGTCTCAGCAGCCAAGGCTACCCAGAGCAACCCTGTACTGAAAACAAAACAAACAACGAACAAACAAAAGGGTAAGTAAATAAATAAGTCAACAGCAAGCTTCGTTGTGGAAAATTTAGATATAAATTCAAGATGAGAGTATAAGGACACGCCAGCTGACCCATCCGTTGTCAACAGTAGTTCCCATTCTTAGCTCAGCCATTTTTCTGTTTCTAACATTTCTGGAGGGAGGGCAAAGGGACCATTTAAAACAAACTACATCCCAGCACTCGGGAGGCAGAGGCAGGCGGATTTCTGAGTTCAAGGCCAGCCTGGTCTACAAAGTGAGTTCCAGGACAGCCGGAGCTACACAGAGAAACCCTGTCTCGAAAAACCAAAACAAACAAACAAACAAACTACAGACATTAACAAATTTCCATGGTGAACGTTTCAGTCAGTCACACACCACTTAATGACAGGATACGTCCGGAGAAATGCATAGTTAGACCATGCCATCATCTCAGCGATGTCACAGAGAGCGTTATGAGAGCCTAGAAGGTCCCGGCTGATCACTTGTCTTGGCTTCTGGTTCAGTCAAGAGGCAGTAAATATAAGCTGGGTGACAAAGCTTCCAGGGCAAGATGGAGGGTGGTTTCATTTTCTTTTTCTTTTCTTTTCTTCTTTCTTTCTTTCTTTCTTTCTTTCTT
>NC_034609.1:33117108-33128724 GCF_900095145.1 Mus pahari
TTTTTTTTGGTTTTTCGAGACAGAGTTTCTCTGTATAGCCCTGGCTGTCCTGGAACTCACTTTGTAGACCAGGCTGGCCTCAAACTCAGAAATCCGCCTGCCTCTGCCTCATTTTCATTTTTTGACACAAGTTTTTTACATAGACCAGGAGTTTCTTTGTGTAGCCCTGGCTGTCCTGGAACTAACTCTCTGTAGATCAGGCTGTCTTGGAACTCAAGAGATCTGCCTGCCTCTGATTCCTAAATGCTGGGTTGAAAGTGGTGTTCCACCACTGCTTGGTGAATGTATGTTTTATATATATATATATATATATATATATATATATATATATATATATATATGGTGGCACATAGCTTTGTTTACTCTAGCATCAGCACCAACAGGTGAGTAATGCCTTGAACTACATTAGAGCTCATTGTCCATCAAAGCTTTGCTATGGAATGTGTGACCATGTGAAGCTCTGACATGTGTCCTTTGTTTTATTACTCGAAAACAGCGCCATCAACGCAGTACAAAGGAAACAACACCTTCACAGTGTATATCGCCCAGTCTATAGTAAGTCTCCCTGAGTAGCTCACAAATGAATTCCTCTAAGTTATTATGTTGAAATTAAGGTCCCGGGCTGGAGGGATGGCTCAGATGTCTAGAGTTCCAGCAGATACAGATTTGAGTCCCAGGATCTATACAGTGGCTCACAACCACCTATAACTCCCAAGGAATCGGATACCTGCCTCTGACCTCCACAGACAGTGCACACACATGAATGATGCTTATACATGCATACAAAGCAAAACCTACAGATGAAGCAATAGAATATATAAATCTAAAAAAAAAAACCTTCTGTTTAAAAAGAAAGAGACTGGGGCTGGAGAGATGGCTCAGAGGTTAGGAGCACTTACTGCTCTTCCAGAGGTCCTGAGTTCAATTCCCAGCAACCACATGATGGCTCACAACCATCTGTAATGGGGTCTGATGCCCTCTTCTGATGTGTCTAAAGACAGCTACAGTGTACTCACATATGTAAAATAAATAAAATCTTTTAAAAAAGAAAGAAAGAAAGAAAGAGACTGATTTCTGAGAGCCACAGCTTGTACTGCCTGACCTCCGCTGAAGCCCCTGACCTCTAGGTTCCCACACCCCCTACCCCTTGGGATCTATCTGTTGGGAAGACTTCTCTGATTCTATTAAGCCAATTCATGCTTCAAAATAACATCTCTAGAGCCTGCCATGGTGGCACCGGCCTTTAATTCCAGCACTCAGGAGGCAGAGGCACGAGGATCTTTGTGTTTGAGGTTAGCTTGATCTACATAGTGTATTCCAGGTAGTTAGGGCTACACAGTGAGGACCCCACTGCTCTCTGTCTCTCTCTGTCTCTCTCTCTGTCTCTCTCTCTGTCTCTCTCTGTGTGTCTGTCTCTGTCTCTCTGTCTCTCTTTGTCTCTGTTTCTGTCTCTCTCTGTCTCTCTGTCTCTGTCTCTCTGTCTGTCTCTGTCTGTCTGTCTCTGTCTCTGTCTCTGTCCCTGTCTCTCTCTCTCTGTCTCTCCCTCTCTCTACCTCATTAGTCCCAACAATAAAATATCCCGAGTCTGCAGCTCTGGCTGTCCTGGAACTCACTCTACAGACCAGGTCTGTCGCCCTCTTCCTCTCTAGTGCTCCAGTGTGCCTGGCCCTGGTTTTTTTTTTTTTTTTTTTTGAGTATTATTATTGTTATTATTTTCTTTTTAAAGAAAGAAATATTTACTTGGGGCTGGCAAGATAGCACGGTAGTCAAAGCACCCCCGGACACACCCGATGTCCCGAGTTGGCTCCCTAGGACCCACAGGGTGGGAAGGAGAAGCAGCCACTGTAAGTTGCCTTCTGACCTTCACATAGTCATCCTGGCACATTTCAATCCTTGTGTGCATGTACACACACACACACACACACACACACACACACACTCATGCACATATGGGCAAGCACACAGGCATACACATACACAAATACATTAATAAGTAAATAAATGTGTTAAAAGTATTTTGCTGTTTGCAAATTGCATTGGGAACTTCAACCAGTTGTTCCTAATGATCTTCTTTCTTCCTTTCAGAATGGTGGCCATGACAACAATGGCCTGCTTGCTTTACTGTTTATCAAGTTTGGAGGATGCTGGAAGGAGCTGGAGGCCTTTTATTTTTTTAAAAAAAAGATGTATGTATGTATGTATGTATGTATGTATGTATGTAATGTGTATGAGTACACTGTAGCTGTCTTCAGACACCCCAGAAGGGGGCATCAGATCACATTTTATTATTATTATGATTATTATTTTTTGGTTTTTCAAGATAGGGTTTCTCTGTATAGCCCTGGCTATCCTGGAACTCACTCTGTAGACCAGGCTGGCCTGGAACTCAGAAATCCACCTGCCTCTGCCTCCCGAGTGCTGGGATTAAAGGCATGTGCCACCACGCCCGGCCAGATCACATTTTAGATGGCTGTGAGCCACCATGTGGTTGCTGGGATTTGAACTCAGGGCCTTCAGAAGAGCAGTCAGTGCTCTTCATCACTGGACCATCTCTCCAGCCCTGGCCTTTTATATCTTATAAGAATATTCCATCCCTGGATGAGGGAGAATAGTAGTGGTTTCCCGGGGATGCAGGCTCCTTTGTAGCAGCCAACCATTTATGGTATGAGTATAGGTCATGGTTTGAAATTCATGGTACAGTTCTGGGGGTATGGTCCTTCCAGTATTGAAAACATTCTAAAAACTGGTAGGAAAATGAAGGTCTTTTCACCAGAGCCTTGTTGCTGAGAACCTGGGTAATGCAAATAGACAAAGTTCCTGTGTGAGGCTTCTTAGATAAATAACCTTGTTTGCATTCGGGGAGGGTTTCTTAGTGCCTATCTTCTACATGGTGGACAAGTTTCTGAACACATAACGGATGATGTCTGTTGCTTTGATCAACTCTTAAGGAATTCTTTTTCTCCTTTTTTTTTAAACCTTAAGAAATTCTTAAGCATAGATAACATTCAGAACCACTATTGCAATAGGTCATTCTGACATGTTTTCAAAGATTGGCCCTTAAATTATTTATTACTACCATTTATTTATTTTTATTTTTATTATTTTATTTATTTATTTATTTTGGTTTTTCGAGACAGGGTTTCTCTGTGTAGCCCTGGCTGTCCTGGAACTCTTTGTAGACCAGGCTGGCCTCAAACTCAGAAATTCGCCTGCCTCTGCCTCCCGATTAAAGGCGTGCGCCACTACACCCGGCTTAGCATTTTTTTTAAAAAATATTTATTTATTTATTTATTTATTATAAGTGTGTACACTGTAGCTGTCTTCAGACACTCCAGGAGAGGGCACCGGATTTTTGTTAGAGATGGTTGTGAGCCACCATGTGGTTGCTGGGATTTGAACTCAGGAACTTTGGAAGAACAGTCGGTGCTCTTAACCGCTGAGCCATCTCACCAGCCCCTGGCTTACCATTTATTTTTAAAAAGAGGATGATGATGATGTTGCTGTTGCTGTTGATGATGATGATGGTGTGTTTATGCATACAACTGGCTGACTCTGTGCACATACCTGAGATCAGAGGTATGTCAGATCTCCTGAAGCTGAGTTACAGGCAATTGTGAGATACCTGAATCACTCTGGTTTTCTGCAAGAACAATACATTCTCTATTGCTAAGTAATTTCCACCCCTTCTTACATTTATTTATTCATATGTTAGGGGACCATGCACAATGTGTGTGTGTGTGTGTGTGTATGTGTGTGTGTGTGTATGTGTGTGTGTGTGTGAGTGTGTGTGTGTGCGTGTCTGTGTGTGTGTGTGTGTGTGTGTGTGTGTGTGTGTGTGTTGATCAGATGGTGAGAGTCAGAGTCATTTCTTTCTGGGGCTCAAACTTAACTCTGTCAGGTTTTTACCTACTGAGCTGTTTTCCTGGCCCCTATACTTTATATTTCATTATTTTTATATTTATTTCTTTTATTTTATATGTACGTATGTTTTGCCTGCATTTATGTCTGTGCACCACATGCTAACCTGGTGCCAGTGCCATCCTCAGAAGAAGATGTTGAATCTTCTGGAACTGGAGTTGCAGACAGTGGTGTCATTGTATGGTTGCCGACAGTGGGACCCAGGTTTTGTTGTAAGGGTAACAAGTGTTCTCTCTCAACTGCTGAGCCACTTATCTAGCCCTCCTGCCTTTATTATTATTATTATTATTATTATTATTATTATTATTATTATTATTGGGGTTTTTGTTTTGTTTTCTTTTTCTTGTTTTTTAAATGTATTTATCTATTCACTTTACATCCCAATATCAGCCCTCCTCCTCCCAATTCCCCTCACACAAATCCTATGCCCATTCTCCCCTTCTCCTCTGAGAAGAAGGAGTCCCTCTGGGTAATGCCTCTCTCTGGCACAGCAAGTCACTGCAGGACCAGGTGCATCCTCTCCCACTTAGGCCAGATGAGATTTAAAATTTTTGTTTTGTTTTGTTTTGTTTTTGAGACAGGGTTTCTGTGTTTAATCTGGCTGTCCTGGAACTCACTCTGTAGACCAGACTGGCCTTGAACTCAGAAATCTGCCTGGCTCTGCCTCCCAAGTGCTGGGATTAAAGGCATGCACCACCACGCCCGGCTAAGATTTAAAATTTAAAAAAAAAAAACATTTATTTTAAACAGTTTGCTTTGTCTTCATGCACACCAGAAGCGAGAGTCAGATCCCATTACAGGTGGTTGTGAGCCACTACGTGGTTGCTGGGAATTGAACTCAGGACTTCTGGAAGAGCAGCCAGTGCTCCTAACTGCTGAGCCATCTCTCCAGCCCTTGCCTTTTGTTTTTTTAAAGAGCAGTTTTAGAGTCCCTAAAAATTGTAAAATTAAAGTGTGCTGTTGTTGTTTTGAGACAGGGTCTTATCATATAGCCCTGACTGCCTACAAATTGCATGTTAACCAAGTACCAAATTTATTATTAAATAGAATTACTCACTATGCAAAATTCTTTATTTCAGAAAGCTCTTTTCTATGTAAAAGAGAGCTTCTGTTACAAGAATGAGGTACCTACAAACCAGTGTCTTTCTTTTAAAAAAATATTTCACCCTCTTCATAAGAAACAAGTTTCTAATTAGGGCTAGTGGTAGAGTACTTGCCAAGCCTTGAGTTTAATGTAGTGTATGAGGAATATATATATATATATATATATATATATATATATATATATATATATAAACAAATCCATAGTGTTAGTGGAAGGGCCTTCAAATACTAGGTCAGAGAGGAATATGGCAGAGCCAACTTGCTTCCTCTGTACCTGCAGTCACACACACACACACACACACACACACACACACACACACACACACACGGACCTCCCAATAGCTCCTGCTAGAGTTGTGGCTAGGATTAGCCTCTGGCACAGGTGAACTGTTGGGCTTAGAAGGAGTTTGGTGTTCCCTGAACTGACCACAAGGGACTGGATGACCCAGTTACTGCATATGTCCCAATGCTTCCTGGACCTCTGAGAATAATTTTGAAGGAACCTTTGAAGCTGATCTTAGAACAGCATGGGACTATGAGCAGGGTCTCTCTAGGTAGCTCTCTGCCTGTTTTGGAACTCACTATGTAGACCAGATTGGTCTTGAAGTCACAGACATCCATTTGCCTGTGACCTCCTGTGGAGTGCTTGGGTCAAAGACATAAAATAGAATTATTGACAACTCAAAAATCACTACACAGAGGGGGGAGAGGGTGAGGGAGAGAGGGAGGGAGAGAGAGAATACTGAGATGCATAGCATCTTAGGTGGGATTTTGAGCTGCTTCTTAACAATATTTTCTAGAGCGAAGAAGCAGTGTGGTCCTTCTGGGCCTTGGTCTTCACTCAGACAGAACATAAAACAGATTTCCAATGTTCTTACAGACTTATTGTGTTTATATTGTTTATATTATGTGTATGAGTGTTTGACCTGCACACATATATGTGTCTACATGTATGCTGGTACTGCATGGTCAACTGGAGTGACAGATAGTTGTGAGCCACCATGTGGATGATGGGAATCAAACTCTGTAAGAGGAGGAAGTATTCATAATCATTGAGCCATCTCTCCAGCCCCTTTAATTCTCTTAACATGATGTCAAATAATATCCAGAATTAGGTTATGAAATTGTGATTTTTTTTTTACATCACTCCTGGTATGTGCAATACTAAAGGATTCATTCCTAATTCCCTTTTCTGGGTCAGGACATATTTTCAATGGGGACCATGCTAAAAAGAAGGGTGGAAATGTTTCTTCTGTGTGTGTGAAAACAATGTAGACTAAATTCTCTCTGACATTCAGGCTTATTTATAGACTCCTGTGACTCAACCAATAACAAAACCAGCCAGCAACGGAGCCTCTCTAATTGACTCACTGTGTCCCTTGTCACTCGCCTCTCTCAGTTGAAGCCATTCAGAGAAGCAGGAAGTGTTCTTGTTCAAACTGCCTGACTGCCTTTCTTCAGAGAAAGCTGTCCCTGTCCAGTCTAAAGGGTGAGTGGGTTTCAGCTGCTGATCACCCTAAGATTCTCAAAGGATTCCTCTGTTGGTAAAGAGACCCCTGCATTGTCCGGCATCAGGTTCTATACCTGCACTTGGGAGGTGGGGTCAAGAGGACCAGGAATTCAAAGCCAGTCTTAGCTCCAGAGTGAGTTCAAGACCAGGTTGGGCTGCAATGTAAACCTGCTTCAAAAAGCCAAAATCTAGGGCAAGATGGCTGAGAGGATAGAGGTACTTGACAGTGACCATGATGGGCAATGTGAGTTCAATTCCCAGGATCCACTCTGTAAAAGGAGAGGACAAACCCTGAAAGACATCCTCTGATGTCTAAGGCATGCTATGGTACATGCATGCACGCACATACTAAATTGATAGTTAGATAAATGTAATTGTTTGTGGGCTGGTTTCCAGACAGGGCTTCTCTGTGTAGCCCTGGCTGTCCTGGAACCCACTCTGTAGTCCAGGCTGGCCTCAAACTCAGAAATCCGCCTGCCTCTGCCTCCCAAGTGCTGGGATTAAAGCCGTGCGCCACCACTGCCCGGCTAGAAAAAAAAATGTAATTAAAAAAGACAACCAACCTCCCCACGCCCCTAAAGCCACTCTCCAAACCCAGACTATATACCTAACACTATAAACCTACTATATATCTAAACAAAGACAGTGGAATCCCTTGCAAACCTTAGGTTTCAATTCGTGTGCTGTCTTTCAAAAAGCTCTGTTTTATTGTTCTGCTTCTCAATAACCTCTCTCTCTCTCTCTTTTTAAAGATTTATTTTATTATAATATCTAAGTACACACTGTTGCTGTCTTCAGGCACACCAGAAGAGGGTGTCAGATCTCATTGTGGGTGGTTGTGAGCCACCATGTGGTTGCTGGGATTTGAACTCAGGACCTTCAGAAGAGCGGTCAGTGCTCTTAACCACTGAGCCATCTCTCCAGCCCCATAACTTCTCTTTTTTAGTTTTTTTTATTTAAAGTTTTTCTTTTAAATCATGTGGACATGTTCGTGTGTGTGTCTCTGTGAGTACATGCCCACGAGTGTGGGTGCCCATGGAAACCAGGGTCATTAGAGCCCCCAGAGCTAGTGTTATAGTTGTGAGTTGCTTCATGCTGGGACTCAAACTTGGGTCTTTTCAAATGACAGAACACAATCTGAACTACTGAGCCATCTCCAGTTCCATATTTTTTTTATTTTATTCTATTTATTATTTAGAGACAGAACCTCACTATGTCTCTCTGACTGGCCTTGAACTCACATTTTACTGCCTCTGTCTCCCAAAGCGCTGGGATTAAAGGTGAGTGCCACTACCCCCAGCTTCATATTTTTATTTTTAGCAAGGACTTATCTGCTGGAAGATAATATCAATAGTTTGGAGTTTTATTTCCCTTGCATTTGTGCATTATTTAAAACTAGTTTTCCTCAATGAAAATTTAATTATCTAAACGGCAGGGGGGAATCTCTTTTGTAATGTCTATTACAGTTTCTAGTACACCTAGAGACGAGTGGCCTAGTGACATCAATCAGGCTGCAAATTGATGAAATGCTTACTATTTGTACTAGAAGAGAAGTCCAGACTCTGTAGGTCTAGCTTTGAGTCTGGGTTCTGCTGTCCAGATGGTTCCGTGACTGTCAGCAGTAATGGTGTCAACCTGGTGGCTTGAGCGCTAGCCCACATATAAAGGTGCAAGGAGAGAACGGAGTCCACAAAGCTGTCCTCCCACCTCCACAGGGAGCAACATGCCACACACCCTTCTCATCCTCCTACACCATACATTTACACTCAGTCATAAATACATAAGCAAATAAATAAATGGTATTGTTTGTATTAATATGTCTTCTTACATTGTATGTATTTTGCATGTATTCAGGCATGTACCATGCCATAGCATATGCATATTGGTCAACTAGCAGAAACCAGTTCCTTCCTTCCAACATGTGGGTTTCAGGGATTGAACTTAGGTCATTCCAAGACAAGCTCCTTCCACCCACAAAAAGGGGAGCAAACCATTTTATCTATCTGAGACCTTCTTTCCATATTTTTAAACTTGGGATTGAAAATCTCATCTTAAGACAGCTATGGATTTTGCTGACCCCTTAGCATGTGCCGGCAACTGTTTTAGTTTTTCAAAGTAAATTAAAAAAAAAAATTAAAAATTCATTCATTTTGAAACAGGATTTCATTATGTAGTCTGGTCCGGAATTCCCTCTGTAGACAAGACTAACCTTGAACTAACAAAGATCCAACTGCCTTTGCCAGTCCTATGATGAAAAGCTTGCATCACTACACCTAACTGCTAGCTACTGGATTATGTGTATCTAAGGTCATCTATCAGATCGGCTCAAAGATGCCAATATTCCTATGAGCGTCCTTCAGGGAAGGAGATACTGAGGATCAGGTGTGTTCAAAGATGTAAAGGAACTCAATAAGGATAGGAAAGCAGGGTTGTTTTTTTTTTTTTTTTAAAAAAAAAGATTTATTTTAATCTCATGTGTATTTTGCTTGTATGTGTGTATGTATGTATGTATGTATGTATGTATGTATGTATGTATACCACGTGTTGAATGCTTGTGAAGGCCAGAAGAAGGTGCAGGATCCCCTGGAACTAGAGTTAGAGATAAGCTGTAAGCTGTCTTGTGGGTCTGAGAACCAAACCTGGGTCCTTTGCAAGACTAGCCAATGCTCTTGTGTCATCTCTCCAGTCAGGAAGGTAAGGTTTTAAATCTAGGTAGTCTAGTGCCAGAGACCATGGCTTACAAGCTCATGGTGGGAGCTGAACAAGTGAGTCAACCTTTGTGGAAATACTTGTGTAAGTTGTAAGCTACAATTGTACTTCTGTGAGGTACAGTGTACAGCCTACCAGTGCCTTGTCAACTCTGGTGTGATACAAAATTGCTTTATGCTTATGTCTTTAAGAAAGTTTTACTTTCAAAGTGCCCTCATGTAGTTTTCCCTTTGGATAGCACTTTCTTTAAATCCGTTTTGGAACAAGGCAAAGCATAAATAAATATGGCAAAGCTGAAAAATAGGCCCAGAGGTATTGAACTCTTTGGCCAGACTACAGAGTCAGCTAAGCCAAGCAAAACTAGAATGCAGACCATCTGTCTCCTTAGTTTTAATTTTGGTTTGTCGTTATTATTTGTGAGACTGGGGCATGTAAAATAGAAATGACGATCTTCTGCTCAGTTGTTGCCTCTTCCTAAAGTTTGTTTCCTCTTGCAGACTATTTTTATTTTTTATTTAAAAAAAAAAAGAAAGCCAGGGTTAGGGGCTCAGTGTGAGGTTTCCAGGCATGTAAGAGGCCAAGGATTCTATACCATAAATGCACACGAAACAACACAACTCAACAAACACAGCAGCTGGAGTGATAGCTCATTGGGTAAAATGTTTGCCTAGCATGCACGAGGTCCTGGGGTCTGTCTCAAGTCTTGCATAAACTGGATATGGTGGTGCATGCCTGTAATCCCAGCAATTGAGAAGCAGAGGCAGAGGGATCAGGAGACCAAGTTTATCTTCAGCTCCACAGATAGTTTGGGCTATCCTGGGCTACATAAAACTCTGTTTCAAAAAAAAACAAAAAAACAAAAAACCAACCCCAAACCCCTATTTTCACATTACATAAGACTGCATTTTCTTGCCAGATGTGTTAGAGAACATCTACAATCTTAACACTTGGGAGATGAGGAGTGGATATCTTACGATACATAGTAAGTTTGAGGCCAGACTGAGGAACATGAGACTGTCTCAACTCTCCATTAGCCCTACTGCCAGAGTGGGGTGAGGAGCATTTTCTAATAAAAATTCCTTTTCAAAATGTGGGAGACTTTTTTTTTGGCTAAATGGATACAATTCTCATTATAAATTTATTTTAATAACCCTACTATCCAAAGCTAATAATTTTCATAATTTGATTTTAAACCCTTAATCCTTTTCATGTATGTACGATATTAGGAAGCTCTTCCAAAAGATTACAAGTGTTTACTTATGTGTGCATGCTGTCCCTGGAGGCCAGAAAGAAGTGTCAGACCCTGTGGTGCTGGAGTTGTAGGCAGCTGGAGTGGCCTGACATGAGAGCTGGGATCTGAACTTGGATCTTCTGCAAGAACAGCAAGTGCTTTTTTTTTTTTAAATTTTGTTTTTATAATTTATTTATTTATTTATTTATTATATGTAAGTACACTGTAGCTGACTTCAGACACTCCAGAAGAGGGCATCAGATCTTGTTACTGATGGTTATGAGCCACCATGTGGTTGCTGGGATTTGAACTCAGGACCTTCAGAAGAGCAGTCGGGTGCTCTTACCCGCTGAGCCATCTCACCAGCCTCAGCAAGTGCTTTTTAACTATCAAAACATCTTCCCAGCATCTCAAATTTAAATTTAATAATACTTTTTGATTATCTGTCATATTAGGATAGTGAGAAAAAAATCTACAATTTTAATCTTTTTGATCTTTAATCTTTTTGAATTAGAGTCACAGGTAGTTGAAGTTAGCCTCAAACTTGCTATGTAGCTAAGGATGACTTTGTACTCTGATTCTGCCTCTACCTCCTAAGTGCTGGGATTCTGTTGTATGCCATCACATCAGGCTATGAAGTAGTAATTTAAATAAAGAAAAGTGTAAGTGAAGAAAATGATAACAAGAACAAGAACAAGGGGAAGGGATCTAAGTTGCTCTTTCCTTTGAGTGTTCAGCTTTTCTTGGAGGAGGGGAGGTTGTGAGATTAGTCGCTATGCAGCCACCTCCAACTCACAATCTCTCTGCATCAGCCTTTTAGCACCCGAGCTTACAGATGCTGCCACCACAGCTGTGTCAAAGTCCTTCTTAAGAAGACTTTTTTTTTTTTTTTGCCATTAATCCCAACACTTGAGGAAGAGGCAGATGCAGGCAGATGTCTGTGAATTTGAGGCCAATCTGGTCTACAGAGTTCCTGGACCTCCAGGGAAAGACAGAGAAACCCTGTCTCAAAAAGAAGGAGGAGGAGGAGGAGAAGAAAAAGAGGTGGAGAGAAGAACAGAAGAAGAAGAAGAAGAAGAAGAAGAAGAAGAAGAAGAAGAAGAAGAAGAAGAAGAAGAAGAAGAAGAGGAGGAGGAGGAGGAGG